>NW_006399948.1:1399161-1405181 GCF_000299155.1 Elephantulus edwardii
CTAATTTATATATGTATATGTGCTGGAGAAGAATATTGAATGTACCATGGACTGCAAAGAAAACAAACAGGTTCATCCTGGAGAGGGTTAAACTGTGCCGCTCCTTGGAGGCAAGGATTCTGAGGCTCTGTCTGACATACTTTGGACATGATGTAAGGAGGGACCAGTCCTTGGAGAAGGACATCATGCTTGGGAGTGTGGAGGGACAGCACAGGAGAGGAAGGCCCTTTATAAGGTGGATTGATTCAGTGAATGGGGTAATTGGGATGGGTGTGGGAGACAGTGCAATTGGCACAGGACAGAGCAGAGTTTAGGGCTGTTGTACATAGGGTTGTTATGAGTTGCAAGTGATATATACACACATATATATACATATATACATATATACATGTATACATATATACACATATATAATATTTCAATTAGAGTTAAAGGAATGCAGCTTTCAGTATGGATTGCAAGTAAACAAAGATTCTCACTACTGGACCAATAGGCAGCATTATGATGAATGCAGAGGAGATTGAAACTGTCAACAACTTCATCCTGCTTAAATCCACAATTAACACCCTTGGTACCAACCATGAGGAAATAAGGAGAATATTGCACTAGAAAAGTCTACAGTTAGGGTCCTCTCTAGATTACTGAGGAGTAATGATGTCAGTTTGAAGACTAAGGTCCGTCTAACTCAGGCCATAGTCTTCTCGATTATATGTTGTGTTTCTGAAAGCTGCACAATGAATAAGGATGACAGAAAAAGAATTGACAACTTTGAGCTGTGGTGTTGGAGAAGGGCCCTGAACCTACCATGGATGGCCAAGAGAAGGAACAGATATGTCTTGGAGAGGGTTCAGGTGTTCTTTGGAGGCAGGAATAATGAGATTTCGCACCACATACTTTGGGCACGTTGCTAGGAGGGGTTATTCCTTAGAGAAGGACATGATGGGAAGGTGGAGGGTAGGTGATAGAGAGGTAGTCTTTCAACCAGGTTGATTGACATGGTGACTGCTGCAATAGGCTCTTGTGTGTCAGGAAGTGTGATGATGGCACAGGATAGAACAGAGTTCAGTTCTTTTGTTCATGAGGTCACTAAGTCATGCTGATTTGATGACTCAGTGCTGGTGTTAAAGTGCCTTACTGATGTAGTTGTTTCAGAAGAGCCATGAAAAGTATTCCTAAAGGAAATACAGACTTTCAACACGGGGAAGAGTGAAGAATATAAAACTAATTCACACTGTTATTATTATTTGCTGTTTTTTCAGCTATGATTTAGTGACGTTATGAGCACTAGCTCTGAACCCTGCCCTATCTTAAGCCAATCTTGATTTCTCTGACATGCCTGATCTACTGTCACAGTCACTGTGTTGATCCATCTCACCCAGGGTCTTCCTCTCTTGCAATGATCCCTCCACCTTCCAAACATCCTCCTCCAAGGACTGGTTGTTTCTGGTCACATGCCCAAAATACACGAGATGGAGTTTCCTTCCCTCCAAGGAGCAACACCTCCAGCACCACAGCTTAAAGGTATTGATTCTTTTGTCATCCTTAGCCACTGTCCAAATCTCAGATGAATAGCAAATAATTGAGAAGATCATGGCCTGCATCAGGAGTACCTTAGTCTTCAGAAATCTGAAGAGGTCCCTGAATTCACAATATTACTAGTTGTATAAAGACCTTCTTCTGGCTATTCTCGTTCATTTTTAACTCCTTGTCCCCAAATAATGTCTCCAAAATATAGTATATCACTAGAGGATGAGTTGGTGCACAGGGGGGAAAAAAGAGCACCTAAAATTATCTTTTATTACTGCAGAGTTTTCTGGTGAAGCTTCAGTGGATTTACAAGAATTTTTAAAATTCTACTTTTATGATATAAGCATTTCAATTCTTGATTGAGAGTGAATCTGAACGGGTCTGGAGGTGAAACAGAATACGCAACTCAGGGAAAATTAGAGTTAAGAGTAAGCAATTCTCTACTTTTATGTTTAGGTAAAAGGGTCAATTACTGATATAGAAGGCATAATTCTCAGGTTAAGCAAATATTCTCTCACTCTGATCCTAACTGGTTAATGTTTTATAACAAATACCTTTTAAATCAAAGAGAACGATATACTGTCCATAGTATCATTCTTCTTTACAAAACTAATTTCAGTATGTGTTCAATGTATCTATGGATATACATATTTAATAATTTAGTAATATATTTAAATATATGTACAACAGAGTATTCCTTCAGTAATTTTGGAGATAAGAAATATGAGTATCTAAATACCTCATCATTTTGCATGCAAATTTAGTAAAATATTTATTTTATAAATAAACAAGTGTCCATTTAATAACTTCCTCCCCAGTTGGGACACAAAATCACAACTTTTGGTATCATCATTTACCATAGGAAAGCTAGCAGGATTACAAGCAATTGTGGTTATATATGTGGATATATTCATTTCTCCAAAGAGCAAAACCATGCATTATTACCACTATCTACCGAATCAAAGGAAAGATGTAAAGCATGTATTTTTAATGTGGTAGAGCTTATAAAATGGAGACACAGATAGCTAAAGCTTTAATGCAGAAGATGCTTAGTTCAAAGTACAAATGATTAAAGAGAAAGAGAAATATTGGTCATAATAATTTTACTTTCAAAATATGATAACTTACATTGAAGAACAGTAGTTGGGTTTGTTGGGTTTTTTTTTTGTCTACTGGAAGGAATCTGATAAATGAATTTGGAATTTTAGAAAAGTCTGCACATAGAAAACCTGGACTAAAAACTGTAAAAATCGTTACATAAAATTCTATTACAGAGAACAAGCTCTGGCACTCAGTACGTTAAATCAATTTCCATGTATTTTCTTAGGAAAGAACCAAATATTATGCTATCTTTCATTAATCTTATAAATGCTTGGCATACCATTTATTCTGTATACACACTCTTGGGTGGAAAGGAATCTTAAGTTATTTGTATAGCTTAATCTTTCTCAAGGATATATTACATAATCTAGCAAAACAAATAGATTAAAGATGCTGAAGAAATGATAGCCAAGGATATGAAAGCAGTGTTAGACTTGCTTTTCAACAACCAGTGTTGTATTTTTGAAGGTATGAATTTTACTTTGCTTGATGTTATTGGTATTGTTGGCTTGTCTACAATTGGTTGTAACTTGAATACTCTATAAAGAGCTCAGTATATATAACATCACTTTGAAGGCACTTAGAGACAATTCTTAAAACCATCTTTAAAAGCTTTCACTGCATGTTAAGAAAAGTGGATTTGTTTAATAACCTTTTTAACAGCTCACCTTTTTCTTTTCTGTGCATATTCACATCATTTTTTCAGAATGACAGCAAAGGAGCAAAGACCCTTATTAAGATGGGTTTAACACAGTGACAGCAACAATGGCTTTAAGTACAATGGGAAGTTATGGAGACAGTGTAGAATTGAACAAGATTTTACTCTGCTGTACCTGCTTTTCATTAGAGCAGACTCTCAAGAGTCCTTAACAACAACAGTGTAAGAATAATTTTCTCCAGAGAATTATTTTTTAATACTAGTCTACATAGCACTAGTTATTTTTATAAGAAACAAAGACTGTCTCTAATGTCTATAAAGACTAGTTTATTTTATTAAGTATTAAATTATCTTTGTGAATGCCAACAGGATTTATCCTGAAGAAGAAGAAGTGACATTGACAAAATGATGCCATGCTATAGAAAACAAAATTATTATATTGGTTTGAGTCACAAAAAAAGCAAATATTAATCCAAGTCCAGTAAAACAATAATTGTTATTATCCTGGTTAAAACAAGCTTGGAAGCAGGAGTGGTATCCATTTCCATAATATCTTGTCTCTCAAAACCCTATGAACTTAGAGGAAGGACGGAAGTAACAGAAGCGTTGAGGACTTTAATTCATAGGGTCACTATGAGTCACCTACAACTCGATGGCACTCAACAACAACATGCAATTTTATAAGGCTATGTTTTGATGATAGTAAAATGCTTTTCCATCTATTCCATAACTATGTATTCTGTACCTGCCTTGTACCAAGCTATGTTATGCGTATGCAAAGATGTCTAAATTTTAAGAAGTGTATGTGTGTGTTGTACTTCTGACTCTCTAGAGAATCAGAACTGATAAAAGACATCTATTTTCAATCTAAGTTAATTTACCAAGTATTGGTATTCTGTTAGCTTGCTCTACCAGCCACTTTGAAACTGTTCTATCATGGTTTCCTTTAAAAGACATCATACTGGTAAAGGTGAAGAGTGAGAGGAAGAGATGACTTCCAACAAGATGGACAGATTCAGTGACTGTGAAAATGGACTTGAGCCTATCAGAAAATAATAGGGCAGGGTTCAAATCTGTTGTTTGGAATGTCATCAGAGTCATAGGCAAATTGATGTCACCTAACAACAACAAACTAGTAAGTCTAGTAATCTGATTTAGCAAACAACGAAAGCAAAGCTTCTGTAACCTCTAGTTTCAAATTTATTTTGCCCATCTGAGTGTTCCAGTAAGAGCTGAGAAAGGAAGAGACTGAGATTCAAATGATATTTACTTCTCTAGATATCTCTCATTGAAGTCACATAAAATAAACTCTAATGTAGGTATTGTTGTTGTTATATGCTGTCTAGTCACCTGTGACTTATAGCGACCCTATGTACAACAGCACCAAAGCCTGCTCTATGCCTTGACAATCTTACTGTGCTCAAACATCTACCCCCATTACCAAAGTCACTGAATCAATAGATCTCATTGAGGATCGTCTTATCTTGCTTTATATCTCTACCCTCCTAAGCATGATGTCACTCTCCAAGGACTGGTTCTGCCTTGCAACATGTCCAAAGTATGTCAGATGAAGCTTCAGAGTCCTTGCCTACAAGGAGCAGCCTGGTCTCACCCTCACTAGGACAAACTTGTTTGTTCTAACAGTCTATGGTATGTTCAATACTCTTCTCCAGCCCCAGAGCTCAAAGGCATCAATTCTCCTTCTCTCATCCCTACTCATTGTCCAGCTCTCTGATGTACAACAAGTAATGGCAAAGATCATGGCCTGTATCAGGTGCACCTTAGTCTCCAGACTGACATTGTTGCTCTTCAGTACTTTGGAGATGTCTCTGACAGCAGACTTTTCCAATGCAATTCGTCTTTTAATCTCTTGGCTGTTGGTACCAAGAATGTTGATTGTGTAGCCAATCAAACCAAAGCTGTTAATAATATCAATTTCTTCATCATTTATCAAAATGCTGCTAATTGGCACAGTGGTGAGATTTTTTGTTTTCTTGGTGTTGACCTTCAATCCATATTGAAGGCTGCAGTCCTTGACAGCAAGTGCTTCAGGATCTCCCCAGTTACAACAAGCAGAGTTGTGTCATCTGTGTAACACAGGTTGTTGATTAATATTCCTCCAAATCTGATGCCACATTTCGTCTAATAGAGCCCAGCCTCCTGGATAACCTGTTCTACATATAGATTGAAACAGCATAGAGAGAGATAGGACACATCACTGGCATACACCCTTCCGAATTTTGAAGCATACAGTGTTTTCTTGCTATGTTCTGACCACTGCCTCTTGGTCCAAGTATAGTCTTCACGTAAGCACAATCAAGTGTTTTGGGATTCCCATTCTTCTCAGAGTCAGCCACAGTTTGTTGTGATTGACACAGCCAAATACCTTTGCATAGTCTCTGAAACACAGATAGACATTTCTCTGGTACTTTCTGCTTTTACAACATCTCTAGTACCACGGCCTTTTCTAAACCCAGCCTACACTTCTGGCAGTTCTCTGCTAATGTGCTGTTCCAGTCATTTTTTGATAACCTTCAGCAGAATCTTGCTTGCATGTGATAGTAATGCTATTGTTTGATAATTTCTGCTCTCTGTTGGGTCACCTTTCTTTGGAATGGAAACAAATATAGATATCTTTCAGTCAGTTGGCCAGGTGGTTTGCCTTCAGATTTTTTGGCACAACTTAGTGAGCACATCTGGGGCAGCATCTGTTTATTATATGTCGATTGATATG
>NW_006399948.1:1411761-1413951 GCF_000299155.1 Elephantulus edwardii
TACATCTATCTGAAAGTTTGACAATGACTAAGGAAGATGAGAGAATGACTGCCTTTGAATAGTTCTGTTGGGGAGAGTACTGAATATTCCATGTAATGTCAAAAGAACAAATTTATTTATCTTGGATAAAGTACCACCAGGGTGCTTCTTAGGGGCAAAGACATTGTGTTACATTCTTTGGGCATCTTATTAAGAGAGGCCAGTAGAAGAGGCCCATAATGATTGAAAAGCAGAGAGTCAGCAAAACAGAAGAAAACTCTCAATGACTTGGAGTGACTGTAACAATAGTGTGGAGCATGTCACAGATCATGAGGATGGGCAGTGTTTAGATCTGATATTCATACTCAGTATGAATTGCACTAAAGTCGATGGTATCTGACAAAACCCCATCTGATTCAAGGGAAATTTAGTGTAAAAGATGATTTGATAAAGAGAGAGAAGAAATAATAAAAAGTAATAGTAAAATTTGAAGAGAGTTAAACCATACATAAATTATTCAAGGATAAGGGGATAGAAATTTTTTTACAGAAATGAAAGGAATTGAGATTCAGCAAGTGTTCATTTGATATTTAGCATTTAAAACATGGTAATTGAACATTATTCCAACTTCAGTTAAAGCAGTTGAGACAAAAGAATCAAGTAGTGGATTCTATTGTAAGCCTGATAAGTTGAAGTTGAGAAAATAAAAGGGTTCTCTCCTTGTCAAGGAAGCAGGAGTGGCATCCACTTCGATAATAGCTTGCCTCCGGAAACCCCATGAACCAGGAGAAAGGAAGAATATCACACAAGTGTTGAGGACTTTTGTTCATAGGGTCACTATGAGTTGCCTACGGCTTGACAGCACTTAACAACAACAACAACATCCTTGTCAAAAGTCAGAATATCTATTATAAGTAAAAAGATAATGTGAAGTGATCAGAAAACATAGATTCTGGCTAGAAACTTTTTGAAATGGTGTTTATTTACTTGGTTTGCCTGTTAAAGTTTTATTTCTTCTATTTTTGGTAATTACTCTTATTAAGAGCTCTGGCAACCTGGTGGCAAGCAGCTGCACTGCAATCCCAAAGGCATGTGGTTCGAGGCCACCAGCTGCTCTGTGAGAGAAGGATGTGCACTCTCCTCCCATGTGGTAAACTAACTCTGAAAATCCAATGGAGGGTCAACTATGGGCTGGTTCTGACTGCATGGCATGCAAAAACAACAACTCTTACCAACATTTCTATTAAATAAGTAAGTGAAATTAATTTTATAGTAGGTACTGTCAGCTAAATATTTAATGATTCAGAATTAATGTTGTATGCCATTCTTTGAATATATGCACCTTTTAAAAATGATTTATGACATTTTAATTTGGTTCAAACTGAATTAAAAATGTTACATTGCTATAGTAAAGGTGAGTTATTACTGCTTTAATTCAGTCTTTTCTCCTTCAAGAATGGTGTCTAGAATGTACTAAGAATTAATTAAACCATATAATTTAAAAGTCAGATTATTTTTAAAATGTGTGCTTTATGTGCTATGTATGCACATGTGTGTGTAGAGTCTACATACTTGCATATATGTATGTGTGTGTGTGTGTGTATTGGCAGACACAGAGATACAGATAATACAGAAATATAGTGGATTGTCTTTGAGTCTAGCACGACGCATAGCAATCCCATGAATAAAGGCCTGAAGCCATTTTTAACTATCAATATGTATCAAAGTTTATAGTTTATGTTGTTGTGTTCTGATAAGTCACCTGTAACTCATAGCGACCTTATGTACAACAGCCCTAACTCTGCTCTATCCTGTGCCAATCTTACTGTCTTTGACACACTGACCCCTATTACCCCAGTTACTGAAACAATCCATCTTATTGAGGGTCTTCCTCTCTTGTGCTGTTCCTCTACCCTGCCAAGCATGATGCCCCTCTCCAAGGACTTGTCTCTCCTTGTACCATATTCAAAGTATGTCAGACGAAGTTTCAGAATCCTTGCCTACAAGAAACAGCCTGGTTTAACCCTCTCAGGGATAAACCTGTTCATTCATTTAGCAATACATGGTATTTTTAATACTCTTCTCCACCAAAGATCAAAGGCATAAATTCTCTTTCTATCTTCCCTAGTCACTGTACAGCTCTCTGGTGCATAGTAAGTGATTGCAAATACCATGGTCTGTATCAGGCACTCCTTAGTCTCCAGACTGATA
>NW_006399948.1:1415159-1417086 GCF_000299155.1 Elephantulus edwardii
AACTCAAGGCTTGAATTTGTTCTTTAGTTCCTTGAACTTAAGAAATGCTAAGGGAGTTTGGCCTCTTTGCTTCTCTAACTCCAGCTCTTTGCTCATTTCATTGTAATACATTGTCTTTCCACACTGCTCTTTGAAATCTTCTGTTCAGCTCCTTAATATCTTGATTTCTTCCCTTTGCCTTGGCTTCTCAGTGTTCTAGTGCAATATTCAGAGTTTCTTCTTGTATTCATTTTGGTCTTTTCTTCCTCCTCTGTCTTTGCAATGACCTTTTGTATTCTCCTGGATGATATTCTTTATATCCTCTCACAGCTCATCTTTGTCAAGTGTTCAAGGCCTCAAACCTGTTCCTGAGATGGTGTTGAAATTCAAGTGGGATAGACTCAAGGTCTAATTTTGGTTCCGGTGGATTTCATTTCATTTTCTCCAGCTTCAGCTTGAATTTGCATATGAGCAGGTGGTGGTTTGTTCCACAATCAGCTCCTGGCCTAGTTTTCACAGCTGATATTGAGCTTCTCCAGAGATTCTTTCCGCAGATTTAATCAATCTAATTCCTATGAACCTCTGATAGAAGCCCCTCATTTCACAGATCCTCCACTACCTTGTCCCTTTGGTTCTGAAATGGCAATGACTTATTAGTGGTTTGCCTAAGGTTTTGGTTCTGCCATACCCTACCAGATCTGAGCCATTCTAAAAACTCAGCACTATTGAGTCAGAACTGTCTCATAGCTTACTTTCCATTGGATTTCCTAGGCTGTAAATAACACAAAAAGACATTGTACATTTTTTTCTCCCAAAGAGATTCTGGGGAATTTGAATCACCAGAGAGGACTGGATTTTGGGTCTGCAGCACAGCTCTCTATGGATTAGGTTACTAAATTTCCTTTCTTATTGTTGTTTCTTACCACTGAATCAGAACTGACCCATAAACTGACCCTGCAGTGGGTTTTCAAAAGCAGTAAATCTCATGGGAGGAGACTCTCCTTCCTTCTCCCATAGAGGAGCAGGTGGATTAAAATCACATGCTTTAGGAATATGGCAAAGTGTCTTACCACTGAACCATCAGAAACTTACCTTCCAGAAGCCAAGGGCTCCAGGCTGGAGACTCTCAGGAAGCACCCAACCTACTTTTAAATACAAAGCCCCAGCCACCAGGTCCTGATTAAACAAGAAGTTTCCATCCACAGTTGATTGTTAATGAAATCACAACAGCCAAACACCTTACATTTGACTGTTAACAAAATTAAAAAGAAGATCAAGAAATACAGCCTTCATTACGGATTGAATCTGAAAGTCAAGAAAACAAAGATACTTGACCACTAGAGTGATAGGCAACATCATGATGGTTAGAGAGGAGATTGAAACTATCAACAGTTTCATCTTGCTAAGATCCATAATTAACACCCTTGATACCAACAGTCAGGAAATAAGGAGACCCACTGCACTGGGAAAAGCTGCAGTTAGGGACCTCTCCAAATTATTGAGGAGTAATGATGTTAGTTTGAGGAGTAAGGTACATCGGATTTAAATCATAGTTTTCCCCATCACTTGCTATGCAACTGAGAGCTGTATAATGAATAAAGATGACAGAAAAAGAATTGAGACCTTTGAACTGTGGTGTTGGTGAAGAGCACCTAACATCCCATGGTCAGCCAAGAGAACAAAAAGATACATCTTGGAGAGAGTGCAGCTGGAGGCAAGAATGATGAGACTTCGCTTCATATACTTCAGGCATGTAGCTAGGAGGGCTTATTCCTTGGAAAGGGGCACGATGCTGGGAATGGTGGAGAGTCAGTGAAGGAATGAAAGACACTCAACCAGACGGACTGACAAGATTACTACCACAATGGGCTCTTGTGTATCAGGAAGTGTGAGGATAGTGAAGGATAGAACAGGGTTTACATCTGCTATTCATAAGGTCTCTATGAGA
>NW_006399948.1:1423356-1437612 GCF_000299155.1 Elephantulus edwardii
GGACTTAGTATAGGCTTCGCTTAAGCACAATTAAGTGTTCTAGGATCCCCATTCTTCTCAGAGTCAGACACAGTTTGTTGTGATCCACACAGTCAATGAAACACATATAGACATTCCTCTGGTCTTCTCTGCTTTCAGCCAAGATCCATCTAACTTTAGCTACAATATCCCTATTACCGTGGCCTCTTCTAAACCCAGCCTGCACTTTTGGAAGTTCTCTGTCAAGAACAGTAGGATCTTGCTTTCATGTGATATGAATGATATTGCTTTGATGATTTTCACACTCTTTCAGATCACCTTTCTTTGGAATGGGAACAAATATATATCTCTTCCAGTCAGTTGGCCAGGTGGTTGGTCTCCAGATTTCTTGGCACAACTTGGCAGCACAACTATGGCAGCATCTGTTGGTTGAAATATATCAATTGGTATACTATCAATTCCTGGGACCTTGATTTTTGCAAATTCTTTCACAGCAGCTTGAAATTCTTCCTTTATCACCATAGGCTCTTGTTCATATGTTTTTTCATAAAATTCTTCTGTGTCAGCCAATTCCTTTTAGTACAACGACTGTATACTCTTTCCATCTTCTTTTAATGCTTCCTGAATCATATAATATTCTGCTCAAAGCATCCTTAAATATTGCAACTTGAGGCTTGAATTTGTTCTGTAGTTCCTTGAGCTTGCAACTTTGATTTTCTGACTCCAGCACATTTTGTTATGATGATTTACTTTGTTTTCCCACACTGCCCTTTGAAATCTTTTGTTCAGCTCCTTAATATCTTGATTTTTCCCCTTTGCCTTGGCATCATGGTGCTCTAGTGCAATGTTCAGTGTATCTTCTGACAACCATCTTGGTATTTTCCTCCTCTTCTGTCTTTTTAATAATCTTTCACATTCCTCCTGGATGATATTTTTTATATCCTCCCACAGCTCATCATCTGGTCTGTGAGCCTTCCAGTGGGTTTTCAGAGGCAGCAAGTAGCATGGGACACACAAGTGTTGAGGACTCTCCTTCACAGGGTCGCTATGAGTCACCTGCGACTCTAAGGCACTTAACAACAATAACAAACAACCACCACAACAAACAAATAGCATGGGATGATATTATCCATGTTTCCCATAGAGCAACTGGTGGGATTCAATCTGTGTAAATCTGTGTTGTCAGTGTGATTCCTGACGACTAAGTCGCTAGAACTACCTATATCTAGATCTAGATCTATACATACACACTCATACATACAAGAACAGGTTCCTGGTCATGTAGTAAAAAATGTGTCGGGATTATAAAATGATTTAATCATCTTTCATTTTGTAATTTTAAGTGATTATGTGTTATAAATCCTAAAACTTCTTTGAGATGAGATTAAGGTGGGCTACATTTTGAGTTATAACACTTCCCTGCCTACTTTAAGTCAATAATTTTACTGAAGTCACACCCTTGACTTGGTCATGGTTTTGCTAAAGTTACATCTTTAATTTTACAAGAGATAAAAAGGAGAGTAAAAAGAGCAGAAAAGAGAGAGACTTCCTACTACTAAAAGTGAAAAATAGAGTGATGTGTATCCTTTTGACCTTGAGTTTCTGGTCTGAGTATCTTAGACCCAGGAGAAGCCTATTGACAAGACACTCAGAGATCTTCAGGGAGTGATATATCTAAAAGCTATTGAAAGGAGACAAATATCTTTCTTCAAAGCCAAAAGAGGAGAAAATTCAGGGCTTTAGACTTGGAGTCACAACTCCCTAAAGTGAGAATATAATGTCTGTTAATTAATGGTATCTACTTGTGATATCTCAGTTATGGCAGAATTAGATGACTAAAAAGAGAATATTTTTAGCAGTAACAATTGTAAGGATAGCCCAAGACTTACCCGTGCACATATTCTATTATTATTATTGTATTGCACATAGGGTCACAATGAGCTGAAACTAACGGGAAAGCAATTAATACTAACAGCAATGTATGACTATAAAAGGTATAGATACAATTGTAGAAAAACTTATTTTTATGACATAAAATCTAAGATATCATCTAATTGATTTGCTGTAAATGGTATATTCTCCCCCAAAATTATCTACTGCAAATATAATCATAGTCTTATCTTTGGCAAATAGCAATGTATTAAATTTAATATTTTGTCAATGAATTTAATTTTATTAATTTTCATTACATACTTCATTATCCCATATTTAGGACAGCATATATCAACACACACACACACACACACACACTCACACACACCCCCACCCCAATCACATATACATACATAAATATATTTAAAATTTTATACTAGTTTGTTTACAAAGTTCTTATACATTGTTTTTCACAAAGGATCTTCTCCATTCTCTTTACCCACCCACCCTCTCCACCCATTAAATGGTGTGACCCTATAATTAACAGACTCCCATCCTCAGCCCTCTGTTTCCACCCTCCCCCTCCTTGGATTCTCATACTTATTCTACAGTAATGATATTATACAGTATTTATTTTAAATGACAAAATAAAATGTTCATGACTGTCAAATATAAGACAATTGAAGAGTGCTCAAACAATTTGCTTTTGGTATTTTTCTCACTAGACTGGTCTTAGATGAAATCTTTGCAACTCATTGGAGACTCTGGGTCAGAGAGAAAGGTGGTGGCTCACTCAACCGTTGTGTAGAAACCACTTCTACTGAAGGTTTAGTGCCTAATACTTTATTAAAGAGTCCTATTGATATGACTCCAGTTTCCTTAAAGCCCACTCATTTTATTTTTATTGCTAAGTTAATAATAATAAAAAAGACACTGAGAATAAAAAGCTAAGCCCACCTAACCACACTGGGAAAATGTTGAGGTTTATCTGTCCAGTGGAAGAGTTGTTAGGGAGTTTGTCTGATGTGTAACTACAAAGGAACTGTAGCCATCAAAATCAACGGTAGTAATTAGATTTTCTATTATAAATCACCAAGTGTGAAAACTATAGAACATAATCTACCATTTATCCTTAATGATAACCTCCCCCAAAACTGTGATTGCCAATAGGACCAGAGAGAGCAAAATAATTATAGCCATGCAAACAATAGCATCAGGTCTAGGAGAAGTAATGAATCTCTGTTAGCTAGAAGTTTCAAATTCCTTTTCTCCTTTGGCTCACTAGAGTTTCAGGGTTACATCTCTCTCTCCTAGAAGACAGTTTTCTTTTGCTACCTTGTCAACATTTCAATTTCTATTGTCTTTTATTTAAAACACATTTTTCCCTTTCACTACTCAGTTCTCATTCACCCAGAGTGCAAAGATTTTTTAATTAAATGTTTTATTTTAAGTATGATTTTAACTAGAGTACACAGAAAAGATTAGATTTTAATTCATTCATTGCAAATCTTTGTAACATCCTTGAATTGTCTTTCTTTTCCTTAACACTATGTTTCATTATTTCTTTTTATATTTCTTTACACCCTTTGATTTTTCATTCTAAATTGTTGTAAGTTTCGAATATTGATATACATTCATAACTGTTTCTCCAATCATTATTGTTCCTCCCTATGATATTGTTGTTGTTATGTGCCATTGAGTCACTTGCGACCCATAGCCACTCTAGATACAACAGCCTTACATTCTGCTTTATACTGTGCTAATCGCACTGTCTCTGACATCCCCACCCTGATTACCCAAGTCACTGACTCAATCCACATCATAGAGGGTCTTCTTCTCCTGCGCAGTTCCTCCACCCTCCCAAGCATAATGTCCCTCTCCAAGGACCTGTCCCTCCTTACAACATATCCAAAGTATGTCATATGAAACCTCAGAATCCTGGCCTCCAAGGAGCAGCCGAGTTTAACCCTCTCCAGGATGAACCTGTTTGTTTTCTTAGCAGTCCATAGTACATTCAATACTCTTCTCCAGCACCACAGCTCAAAGGCATCAATTCTCCTTCTATCCTCCCTAGTCATTGTCCAACTCTCTGATGAAGAACAAGTCCTTGCAAAGACCATGGCCTGTATCAGGCACACCTTAGTCTCCAGAGTGACACCATTGTTCTTGAGTACTTTAGAGAGGTCCCTAACAGCAGACTTTCCCATCGCAATGCATCTTTTAATTTCTTGCCTGCTAGTGCCAAAAGTGTGATAGCAAAATAAATTTATTTAACCCAGTGAGAAAACGTCTTCAGTTCAAATACATAGTGATTTTTTTTATTTTCCTGTAGAATCCAGTGTCAAACAGTTCATTTCACTTGTGATGACTTTTTTTAAAAATTTTATTTTATTTCATTATCTTTTGTGTGTGCCGTCTAATCAGTTCCGACTGATACAGGAGGAGATTGTTCCTCCTTCTCCAGCAGAGCATCTGGTGGACTTGAACCGTGTACCTCTGAGATTGCAGTGCAGCTTCTTGCCACTAAGCCACCAGTGCTCACCTGTGATGACTTTTAAAAGTCAATTAATTGTGGAGAACTTCACGTTCCTTGATATCCTTGATGCTATTATAATTTATTTCCTTTATCATATGAACATAAAACTTTATACATAATAAGTTTAGTGATTATTTCATGAAAATAAGTATAAAATTACCTGGTTCCAAAGCAGTCTCTGAATTTCTTATCGTATTGTATCGATATATACATTCATGTCATTTAACAAATAAGTTCTGTGCTTTTGAATTAGAAGGCTGTTTCCTATATCGGTATCATCTATACCATCTATATCATCTATCTATATCATCTATCTTGCAGAGGGATGTCATGCTTGGGAGTGTGGAGGGACAGCACAGTAGAGGAAGATCTCCAATGAGATGGATTGAGTCAGTGATGGGAGTAAAGGAGTAGATGTGTCAAAGACAATAAAATTGGCACAGCATAGAACAGGGTTCAAGGCTGTTGTACATAGGGTCACTAGTCACAGGCGACTTGACGCACGTAACAACACCACCACCACCAACACAGAGCATCTTATTAAAGATTTTTTTTAATTTTTAAATTTTTTATGGTTTAAAGCATTGAATACCAATGATCTATCACCAAATGAGTTGTAGGATTACATCAAGGATATCATCCATTAGGAGAGCAAAAAGTGATTACAAAGATAAAGGAGAGACTTAATTGAGTGAGACAATAGCTCTCTTAGTCAGGGCTGAGCTGTGGCCACTGTGGTCACCTTCGGGGTGTTATATACCACTGCCATTCTTGCAGCCATCACACTTGTCATCCTCCCAGTATCATGCCAATGTGACCTTTGTAGTGAATGCTAAAATATCCTATTACTCCGTGTCTCACAGGCAGCTCTCCAAGCTCACCAAGGAGCTTATGCAGACTACCAGCAAGCTGACCCAGTACATCAAGGCACATGTGATCTCAGTCATGGCTGCAGCTTTCCCAGCCCCACGCACTTACCTGTGCAGGATCTACATTAATTACTCTCATATGAATGTGGTAATGTAGGCTGGAAGAACTCCACTTTCACCTGGGGCCACACTTGCCTGCTTTGGTGTGTAGTAGCCATGCCCTTCCAGTCCCCAGCCAGCCCACCTCCCCTTCAGAAGAAACGATTTCTAGCACCCCTCTCATCCCCTCCCCCAAAAGGCAGTGGAGAAAGAAAACAATTAGATGGTTGTTAGAATATACTCTGAAAACAGCACTAGAGCATCGAGAAGCCAAAATAAAAGAAATTGGCGCTGCAATAAAAGTGTTGAACAGAAGATTTCAAAGGGCAGCTTGAGAAGACAATGCAGAGTTTATAATGGATTGTGCTGAGAGCTGACACTAAAGAATACAAACAGTGGAGCACAAAGGGAAGAATTCATCTGGTATTTTTCAAGCTGAAAGAACTGTGACCCAAATTCAAACATTGAGTTGCAATACTGAAAAATGCTATGGGAAAAATCTTGAATGATCCAGGAAGCATTAAAAAAGGTGGAAAGAATTCACAGAGCCACTACCAGAGAGAATTGATTTATACCTAAATGTTTCAGGAAGTTCCATATAATCAATAGCCTCTTGTGTGAACAGAGCAAGGAAACACACCTACCTGGTTTAACATCATGAAAGATGTATATCATAGTTATATTCTCTCTCTATACCTATTCATCTCTATGTTGTTGTTGTTGTTATGTGCCATCAAGTCGCTTGCAACTCATAGTGACCCTATGTACAAGATCTCTAAACTCCATTCTATTCTGTGCCAACCTAGCCATCTCAAACACACTCATTCCCACCACTCCACTCACAGAATCGATCCATCTCATCTAGGGTCTTCCTCTCCTGCACCGCCCATCCACTCTGCCAAACATGATGTCCCTCTCCAATAACCAGTTCCTCCTTGCAACATGACCAAAGTACGTCAGATGAAACTTCAGAATCGTTGACTCCAAGGAGCATTCTGGCTTCACCCTCTCCATGACAAATCTGTTTGTTCTCCTAGCAGTCCAGGATATATTCAACACTCTTCTCCAGCATCACAGTTCAAAGGCATCAATTCGCTTTCTATCATACGTATTCACTGTCCAACTCTCTGATGCATACCACATAATTGAGATGACTATAGCCCAGATCAGGTGCACCTTATTCTCCAGCCTGACATCGTTGCTCTTCAGTACTCTTGCGAGGTCCTTCACAGTTTGCTTTCCCAATGCAATTGGTCTCTTGATTGCCTAGCTGCTGTTACCAAGAGTGTTGACTGTGGATTCACTTCAGGGGAGGGCATTACCCAGCCCTGCACCCCAATGCCATTGCCAGAAAAAGAGTTTTTGGGATTCGAGGAGGAGAGACAGGCAGAGCTTTTCTGATCTGCACCGTCTAAATCAGGTAACCCCAAGGGGGGCAGTAGCCAGCCCTGCACCCCGAAGCCATTGCCAATTCAATCTGTATATTGAGTAAATTATTCAAGAAGCTGGATTCTATGAAGAATAATGTGATGTGAGGATCAGAAGAAAACTTATCAACAAATTTATGCAGACAATATAACCTTGCTTGCTGAAAGTGAGGAGTACTTGAGGCTGAAAGTTACTGGATAATGGAGCTTAATCAGTGGATTGAGGAGAGGTAAAAGGAAATGGGAAACATTTAATGAGAACTTGAAAAGATGGTGTAACACTAGGCATAGATCAATGGTTATCAGTTATATGAGATACAGTGTATATGAATGATTTCATGACGCACAATGCAAATGGGAGATTGTATGGAACACTATACATATGAATTAAACACAATGTAAATTACTGTATGAAAATTATATAAAAAAGAAAGGGTAATAAAAGATGTAGATCAATAGTAATTAATTATGTATTATTGTATGAAATGTAATGTACATGAATGTAATATAATGCATATTAATTATTGTATGCAAATAAAAATATTAAAGAATTAGTTATGTAAAAAGTAAAAAATCTTAAATAAAAAAGAAATTCAAGTTTAAATTTCAAATTAGTTTGAATATTCTCTTATGTACCACTATAGTGTTTATCACAGACTGTTGAAATTATTCTTTGTATCCATATGCCATCCTAAAGTGTGTTTTTCAGGAAGAAATATTTCCAAACTAGTAAACTACAGACTGATATTTATCTTGACTATACGGTGCAGGAGAGGAAGGCCCTCTATGAGGTGGATTGATTCAGTGACTGGGATAATCAGGATGGGAGTGTCAGAGACAGTGCGATTGGCACAGGACAGAGTGGAGTTTAGGGCTGTTGTACATAGGGTCGCTATGAGTCGCAGGCAACTCGACGGCACATAACAACAACAACAACATATACCCAAAAATTCTTAACAAAATTCTGATCAGTATATTCAACAGCAAAATAGAAAAACAAAACAAAACCTCATTATGACCAAAAAGGATTCAAAACAGATATGCAAGGATGGTTAAACATTAGACCAATCAATGTAATTCATCACATTAATAAAGCAAGTAACAAGAACCTCATGATCCTACCAATTGATGCAGAAAAGGCATTTAACTAAGTCCTGATTAAAACACACTGCAAAATAGGAAAAGGGAATTTCCTCAACATTATAAAAAGTATAAACACCAAACCAAGAGACAATATTATTCTCAACTGACAAAGACTAAAATCATTATCCTTGTGAACAACCAGACAAGGATGCCCACTGTCGCCACTCCTATTCGATATAACATTGGAACTATTTGCCAGGACAATAAAACAAGAGAAGGAAAGAAATGCATCCAGATTGGTAAAGCAGTGCACTAAATGCATATGACACAATAGTGTAATCAGAAAACCCCCAGGACCAAACAACAACAACAAAATGGATAGAGCTTGTAGGCAGACTTAGTAGAGTGGCAAGATACATGATCATGATCAATTTACAAAAATCAGTGCTATTCCTCTACAGAAACAAAGAAAACACAGAGAAGGAAAATAAGAAAGTAATATCACATACACAAGTCAACCACAAATTGAGAAATTTAGGAATAATCCTAACTAAAGACACAAAAGACCTTTACAAAGAAAACTACAAAACACTTCTATTAGAAACAAAAAAGGCCTGAATAATAAAAATTTAAAAAAAATATTCCTTATTCATGTAATGGTAAACATTATTCAATGGGGATTAAGTTTATAAATATAATGTATGGGAATGACTTTATGAAACAATGTAAATGAATCAAAGTGTGAAACACAATGTATACAAATTTTGTATACAAACCAATACAAAACAATTTTTTAAAAAGTATTAGTGTGCTTTAGCACTCTGGAGAGATCCTTGATAGGTTTTCCTTTTACCACAGTTATTCAATTTGTTTACTTAACAAATAATCTGAGAAGGAGGAGTATATGAAAAAGAATGTGGTATCTGGATTGAAGGAAGACTCATCAACAAGCAGTACACATATAACATAACCTACGTTACTGAAATGAAGAAGACATGATGTTCTTTCTGATTAAACTCAAAGATCACAGCATTCAGTATGAATTAACACCCAAAATCTTCACAACTAGACCAATAAAGAACACAAGGACAAACTGATAAAATATCAAAATTGTCAAAACACTAATCTGATTATTGTATTCACTATCTATGGTAGCAGCAAGCAAGAAATCAAATAACATGTGGAACTGAACAATACATGGCAAAAGGCCTTCTTAAAAATGTTAAAAATTTTCCAAGTTAAATGTTAAAAAGTAAAATGTCACTCTGAGGACAAAACTGCACCTGTCTCAAGCCATGGTATTCATCTATCATCTCTTGTGCCTACAATAATGGACAATAATTAAGGCTGAAGGAGAGGTAGTGCCTTTGAATTGTGTTGTTGACTCAAAATATTTACACCGAGGGTGAATTGCATTAATTAATATGGCCTTTTATCTGCAGTATTCCATTTTATGATTTATTTTAGTTCTAGCTTTTCTGTCTATGTTTATGACTACATTTTAGAGGAAAGTGAATATTATGTTAATGAGGTAAAATTAGGGTAGATTGTATTTATTTTCCATCCTTAATTTTCTTGAAGGCATGGTTTATAGTCCTAAAGTCCTATATATAAGAGTGTTCTTAGAGACTACTCTGTCATTTTTGCTCCTGTCCTGACCCACCCTCCCCCTGAATGATCGCTTTTAGCCTCCCAGGAAGTCAAGCTGCCATTTGTCCATCAATCTCTGAGATTACAAATATCAGTCTCATATAGTTGCCCCATAAGTCACTGCCTGTAGCTGCCTGGCAATCATGCCACCTATTCATTAGATCCTGCAGCAAAGAGGTTAGGCTGAGCTCAACAGATTGACTTGCCGCCTTCTACAAATATGTTACCACACCCATTATAGTTTGTGAGTCTCTATGAGACATTCAGTGAATTACAGAATTCAAGGACATGATGTGGAGGGATAGGGTTGAAAGGAGGAGGAACCATTGGTGTTAGAAATGATGTAAAGATTGGAAAGATTGTACATCTGGGACATCTTCGTTCTGTTTCATAGGAACTAGCTTTGTTCTAATACTTTTAATAGCAATTATCTATGCAATACCATAAAGAATGAATAAATTTGTCTTGCAATAGCAAGAATGTTCCTTAGAAGTGAGGATGGTGAGAATTTACCATACTTATTTTGAATATATTATAAGCAGGGATCATTCCTTTGAAAAGGATTTCATTCTTGATAACCTAGAGAGTCAGTGAAAAGTAGAAAACCCTTAATAAGATGGACTAGAACAGTGGTTCTAACAGTAGACTCAAACAGGGTAGTGCAGAAGTAACTGTTGTTTTGTTCTGGTTTAGTTTTATGAATTTGTTTATTTTAGAATTTTCTTTTTTTTTATTGTTGCACATTTTCTTTTTCCTCCTCCCCCTCTACTTCAGCCCACCCTACAATGTACCCCTTGTTTACTATTGGATAGATAATGAACACTGTCTCAGAACAGATCAGGGGAAGAACTGTCTGAAAGTAATATGATTAGGCATTATATATTGTTTTCTCTGGATGGCACTTAAAAACAAAACCCTTTACCCAGTAAGTGAGATATTATAGACCTCACATTGCACCAATTAAAAGATGAATACCTCAGGTTTTTAACAAATGGTCTGGACGATATTGATGATATTACCAGTACTATATAATGTAAATAAAACAAAAATATCTACATGTAGGTATCCAAAACCTTAATTAATTTTTGGTAACTGCAAAGATCTAGTTCTGTCATGTAAAAAGAATAAATGGAAGTGTAAGTATTCAGAATAATTTAAAAAATTGTCTTACCAACTTCATAATGAATCTTGACTATGCTTTATAGGAAGTCCAGGTGTATGCTTAATCTGCTATATAACATCTAATTTAAGATAGCGTATGTACAAGATACAACTAGCATACATTCTTTTATCTACTTTATCTGAGTCCTCATTTTATGTTCAGCAGGGAGTAGATTATAATGGTATATTAGAAAGTAAGCAAGCTTATGCCTTGGTAGTAAATTTGTTGCAAATAGGACTTCAGTATGGTTCTTCAGTAGTACTAAGTAACAGCTCCAGGGTTAACTGTTCAGACTAGTGGAAAGAGAATAGAGGAAAATCAATCTTTGCTAATTGGGAGAAAATGTACCAGAGAATCTTACTGAATTTTTTTTTTTTCATTCTGGGACGAAGATTCAATAAGCAAGACAAGCAGAGCTTTATTTCTGTTAATTCACTGTTTTATCATGAGCAACTTCACATAGATAATGAAATGAATCCTATGTGCAATTACTCATTTCAGATAAATATGTAAGCACATGTAAGTTTGTGTTTATTTTGCCAACTGGGTGCTCTGTTCTTGTCATATTGTTGTTGTTGTTGTTGTTATGTGCCGTCGAGTCATTTGTGACTCATAGCGACGCTATGTACAACAGCCCTAAACCCTGCTCTATCCTGTGCCAATCGCATTGCCTCTGACACACCCATCCCGATTACCCCAGCCACTGAATCAATCCACCTCATAGAGGGTCTTCCCCTCCTGCGCTGTCCCTCCACCCTACCAAGCATGATGTCCCACTCCAAAGACCTGTCTCTCCTTACAACATGTCCAAAGTATGTCAGACGAAGCCCCAGAATCCTTGCCTCCAAGGAGGAGCCTGGTTTAACCCTCTCTAGGATGAATCTGTTTGTTTTCTTGGCAGTCCACGGTCATTCAATACTCCTATCCAGCATCACAGCTCAAAGGCGTCAATTCTCCTTCTGTCCTCCCTAGTCATTGTCCAGCTCTCTGATGCATAACAAGTGATTGCAAAGACCTTGTCATAGATGTTATAAATTGGAAAAAGGCACAGTATATTATTTGTTGAACTAATAACCCAAAAGAAATTTGCAGTGGCAATTCAAAGTCACTCCAAAGGGTACCCTTACAACATAGTTGGTAGAGAGTTGTGTTACTACCTCTAAAAATATGTCTCTCAGACAGTTCAAATCCAACAGCTTTGGGAGCATGATGGGTAATCTTCTCCCATTGATTGACAGTCTCCTCAGAAACCTGCTCGAGAATCAGCTGTCAGTTAGTTTTAACTTGGAAGCAATGAGAAGCTACTCTGCAGAAGAAAGGTGGGAAGTTCCAAACCTGTATAGATTTACAGGCTTAAAAACTTGATAAATGCTCATGAAGAGTTAGAATCAACTTAAAGACAGCAGGTAGCTTGTTTTGTTTTTAGTTTTTCATTTAAAATCTCATTAAGGCATATATCTTTGTTTTATGTCATTGAAATATAAACTTAATCTCAGTCTTGCCTCAAGGTCTATGGTAATTATTTAGTGTGTGTGTGATTTAGGTGAAAGTTTACAGAACAAATAAATTTTTCATTTAACAATAACTCACATTTTATTTTGTGAAACATTTTGGGATTGATTCAAATCCCAAGAATGCAGCAACGCTGTTGTTACTTCTCTCTGTACTTGTCATTCATCTTTATTTCCTATAATTTCCTACCTTTTCAGCTTCATTCCTTGACAAATTCTACTTTTTTAAAAAATTTATTATATATTGGTTTATTTACAAAGTTAATATACATTGTTTGTCACACCACGTCTTTCCCATCTTTCCAATTTCCTTCACTTCTCCCTCCACCCATCTAATTGTATGACCTTATGTATAATTAACCACCCCACCCTTCTCCCACCCATCCTCACCCCTCTACTTTTATTCCTGCCCCTTGGATCTTCATACTTTTTCGACAATAATGGTCTTATATAGCATTTGTCCTTATGAGACTAACTTAGTTCACTTAGCATAATGCTTTCTAGTCCCTCCCAAGTTAGACAGTAAGTTTCAAAATCATTGTTATATATTATTCCATTGTGTGAATGTATCATAATTTCTCAATACTTTTTATTGTGCTGGACATTTGAGCTGTTTCCCTGTTCTTGTGATGATGAATGACGCTGCTATGAACACAGATGTACAAGTCTCCATTTTTATCTCAGTTCTCATTCTCCCAGAGTATATTCCAAGCTGGGCCATATGGAATTTCTATGTTCAATTTTTTGAGGGAGTGCCAAACTTCTTTCCAGAGTCGTTGTACCATCAAAACCACATTGAGATACCCTCTCACTCCAATAGTAGTGGCAAAGTTTAACAGGACAGTAAGTAATAAATTTTGGGGAGAATGTGAAGAGATAGGAACTCTTATACATTGTTTGTGAGACTGTTTAATCCTGTCTTTTTGATCTCTTAATGGTAAGATCCTGCACTGCCATCCCAAAGTCACATGGTACAAATCCACTAGCTGTTCTGCAGAAGAAAGATGGGCAATCTCCTCCCATGAGATTAAACTGCCTCAGAAAACCTGGGAAGCTGCAAGTTCAGCTATGAGTCACTTCTGACTTGATGGTATACAACAATAATAAACATGCTTAATTGTACTTTCTGGTGTTATTAATAACAAGTATATGCCTCCTGGATGTTACTATTGATTTTATAGATATATCTCAAAATGTGTTGCACTGGGCAAATCTGTTGTCAAGGATTTCTTTACAGTACTAAATATCAAGGATGCCAGACTAAGGTGTATCAGACACAACCAGTGGTATTTTCAGTTGCTTTCTATACTTTGGAAAATTGTTCATTTAATAAACTTAAATGAAGAAGAAGAGATGTCTTACAATTGTACTTTCCAATGGTGTGGGATTTTTTTGGGGTTTTTTTGTTTGTTTGTTTTGTTTTTTTAGAAGGAAATCATAGGCTTTTCTTCAGGGGAACCACTGAGTTGATTGCAACTTACAACTTTTTGCTTAGTAAGAATGTGTTAACCATTTGCATCTCTCAGGTACTCCATGGTAACTAATGTTTGTCTATGTGATTATAGGACAATTTAAAAAATAATAACACTGTTGATTCTTCTTAAAGCTTAGGCTTTGAATAGGTCAGAAATAGAGAATTTAAAAAAATAATAGATAATTTATCTGAAAATATATTTCAGAGCATTAAATGGAAAAATAAAAACTGGAAAATAATAAGGAAATAAACATAAACATGGAGTTAGTAATACCTGAGAGATTTGCATTACTGGCAGAACTTTTGATAAATAAGTTAAACTTTGTGAGGACCAATGCTTTCAGTTTAAAGACTGAAGTTCTCTTCATACAAGTCATGATGTTTTTAACTGCTTTATATGATGAGATCGACTACATCTATGGAAGGAACCACTGGAGAAGCTCAGTATCAGCTGTGAAAACTAGGCTGGGGGCTGATTGTGGAACAGACCACCAATTACTGATAAGCAAGTTCAAGCTGAAGCTGAGGAAAATTAAACCAAATCCACAGGAGCCAAAGTATGACTTTGATTTCATACCACCTGAATTTCAGAAT
>NW_006399948.1:1439547-1469798 GCF_000299155.1 Elephantulus edwardii
CAACAACAATAACAACATATGATGAAAGCAGAGGGTACCAGAGGAATGTCTATCTATGTTTAATTGAATATGCAAAGACATTTTGTGGATCTCAACAAATTGTGGCTAGCATTGAAAAGAAAGGGACTCCTTCAATACTTGATTGTGCTCATTTGTAACCTATACTTGGATTGGTTGGCAGTCCTGGATGGTTCAAAATCAGGAAAGGAGCGGGTCAAGTATGACTCCTGTCTCCATTATTTTTCAATCTGTATGGGGAACAAATCATTTGAGTGGCTGGGCTTTAGGAGAAGGATTGTGGCATCAATATTGAAGGAAGACTCATCAACAACCTGAGTCGTGCAAACAACACAACTTTGCTTTCTAAACCAGAGGAGGGCCTGAAGCATTTGCTGCAGAGGTTCAAGAACTGTAGTCTTCAATATAGATTGAAGCTCACTATAAAGAAAACAAAGATTCTCACCACTGGGACAATTGACATCACTATCATAAATGGTTGTCATAAATGGAGGAGAAATAGAGATTGTTAACAATGTCAACTTGGTCGGGTTCTGCAATCAACACTCCCTGCACCAGCAGTTAGGAAATCAAACGGCAATTTGAATTAGGGAATCTGCTGTCAAGAGCAACAAAGTCAGTTTAGAGCTTAAGCTGCACCTGATCCAGGCCATGGTCTTTGCAATTACTTGTTGTGCATCAAAGAGCTGTACAATGACCAAAGATGACAGAACAAGGATTGATGCATTTGAGTTGTGCTGGAGGAGAGTATTGAACATACCATGGACTTCCCAGAGAACAAATAGATTTGTGCTGGAGAACGTGAAACCCAAACTTCTCTTTGGAGACAAAGATGTTGAGGCTGTCTCAAATATTCTAGGCATGTTGCCAAGAGGGATCAGTTCTTGGGAAAGAGCATCATCTTTGGAAGGATGAATGGACAGCACAGGAGAGGGAGGTTCTGAGTAAGATGGAATGATAGAATAATTGGAGTAATGAAGTTAGATATGTCAAAGACAGCGAGATTGGCTTAGGATAGGACAGAGTTCAGAGCTATTGTGCACAGGGTGGTTATGAGTCATAGTTGGATCGACAGCACAAGAACAACACACATGCATCTGAAAGTTGGACAATGAATATAGAGTAACAGAAAAAAAATACAATGCCTTTCAATTGAGATTTTAGAGAAGTCTGAATGTGCCCCAGACTGCTAAAATAACAAATGATCTGGAAGAAGTGCAATAAGCATGCTCTTCTGAGACAAACATCTTTACACTTTGTCTCATATATTTGAACATGTTAGCAGCAAGAATCAGTCCTTAGAACAAGACATCATTCTGGGACAGGAAGAGTGCATTTAAAAGAGAGGAAGACCCTCAACAAAATGACTTGACACCATGACTATACCAATAGGGTTAAGTTTATCAGAGTTCCTGAGGATGGTGAAGGATAGGTGAAGGTTCCAATGTGTTGATCATAATAGTTTTGCTGTGAGTTGTAGTCAGCTCTAAGACTTAACAAAAACAATACAAGCCACATTTGAAAAGGGTTTCCTGAGAATTCATGAGATTTGTACATAAAGTTATTTTTACATCATCTTCTGTATTCACCAAAAAATAATTATTTAGTATTGCCTCCACTGGAACTTCCTACAATCAGTATAATTAAAACTTAAAAAATTTTATACATACCCTTAATGCATTTCTTTTTAAAACCCATTTTGTTTTATCACTCACTCATTTGTGAATGGGAATAATTTTCAGATCTGGGAACTCAAAGCATTAGTAGTATGTTTCTTTACGTTTTGCAATGATCATTAAATAGAAAAGATAAATAACGGTGATTATAGTAATTCACGATGGACACTTTGTAATATAGTCCTCTGATTCCCTTTTAATGCATATTTTATTTTTTAAATTGCTTTAATTGTGATTTTAACAAAAATTTACAGAAACTTTGTGTTTTCATTCATTCATTATTGTACAATTTCCTTCCTCCTTCTTCCTTCCCACTCACCCAGTTTACTTTCCTATATGCTTCTTATTCTGGACTGTTGTCAAGAGATGTAATTAATAATCATAGATATCTTTTAAAGAGTTATTTCCCTCATATGTTCCAATACAGTATTCATTATCTACTCACTCTTTTCCTAGTTTTTTTCCGTTAGTTCTACATTATAACAGTGTTATGCAATATTTGTCCTTTTGTGACCGAGATGTTTCACTCAGCATAATGTCCTCTAGGGTCACACATGTTGTGTAATGTTCTACAAGTTCTTTGTTTTTCAGTTCTATATGATATTCAATTGTGAATATATATAGTGAATGTATACAATATATAGAAAACTATAGTTTTTCTACCCATTCATTTGGGTAGAAAAGCCTTGTGATGCTCCTATTTCTTTGCTATGTAAATAATACAGCAATATACATAAGTGTGCATACATTTGTTTGGGTAGCAGCCCTGGTTTCTTTAGGGTATTTTACTAGTAGTGGAATTGCTGAGCCAAATGGTATTTCTATTTCCTACTTTTGGAGAAAGTGTCAATCTGCCTTCCATAGTGGTTGCAATATTTTTCACCCCCACCAGCAGTGAAAAAATGTTCCAATCTCTCTGCAATCTCACTAGCATTTGTTGTTTGCTGCTATGTTGAACTTTGTTATTATTGCTGAGGTGAAATGATATATTAGAGTCATTTTGATCTTCATCTCTCTAATAGCTAGGGATTTTAGACATTTCTTCATGTGTATGTTTACACTCTGAATGGTCAAATTTTATTCATTTTGT
The DNA here is from genome assembly GCF_000299155.1 of Elephantulus edwardii. Taxonomy (NCBI): domain Eukaryota; kingdom Metazoa; phylum Chordata; class Mammalia; order Macroscelidea; family Macroscelididae; genus Elephantulus; species Elephantulus edwardii. The sequence goes on from NW_006399948.1 coordinate 1,442,332, forward strand.
GCCCATTTTACCCTTGGGTTATTTATCTTTTTCTTGTTGAAATGCTAGAGTATTTTATAAATTTTAGGTGTAAGTCCCTTATCAGTTATGTCATTGCCAAATATTTTTTCCAGTCTGTGGCTTTCTGTGGAGAAGTTTCTGATGTACAGAAAGATTAGATTCTTAAAAGATCTCATTCATCTATTTTGTTATTTTCTGGATATAAGATTCTCATTAACCTTAGAAGGCTTATCATACTGTGGATTAGGGCTTCTAGAGTTCTTCCAAGCTTTTCTCTGATGAAGTTTATTATTTTTGTTTTTACTCCTTATTCTTTGAGACACCTTGAGTTGGTTGGTGTGTATGATGTGCAGTGTGGGTTTTGCTTGTATTTTCTCCAGATTGTTTTCCAATCCAGCCAACACAGTTTATTAATAAGGCTGTTATTTTTCCACTTATCTGATTGAATCTCCTTGTCAAAAATCAATTGGTCATAGGTAGAGAAGCTGATCTCTAGGGAACTCAATTCTATTCCATTGATGTATGGTTTTGTCACTGTACCAGTACCACACTATCTTGACCACCACTGCTGAGTAATAAAATTTTAAATCAGAGAGTGAGATGCCTCCTACCTTATTTCTTTTTTTCAGTAGTGTTTTAATCTTCAGGGTATCTTTCCAGAACAGATGAAACTGGAAATTGCCTTTTCAATCATATTGAGGAATGGAATTGGACTTGTATTGAGATTGCATTGAACTTGCATATGAGTCTTTCTATCCATGAGAATGGTATATTCTTCCATTTCTCCAGTTCTCTCTCTCTCTTTTTTCCTTTTATAGTATTGTTTTAATTTTCTTTTAGGTCTGTTCTGTCTCCAGTTGTATTTGCTTTCAAGTATTTAAACTTGTGATTAGTTATTGTCATGAATACTGTTTTTCTTAGCTCTATTTATGTATTCTCTTTGTTGCTGTATAGAAATACAACTGATTTTTGTATATTGATCTTGTATCCTGTTACTTTGCTGCACTGGTTGACTATGTTCAGTAATTTTTAGGGTTTTATATGTATACTATCACATCATCTGCATGTAGAGACACGTTTACTTCCTCTGCCATTTTGGATGAATCTTATTTTCTTCTATTGCCTTTTTGTGCTCACAAAGACTTTCAGTAATATATTGAAAAGGAAAGGTGATAATGGGCATCTTTGCCTAGTTCCTGTTCTCAAAGGGAATGCCTTTAATCTTTCTTCATTGAGAACAACATTGACTCTTGGGGTTTTGTATATGCTTTTTGCTATGATGAGGAAATTTCCCTCTATACCTATTTTGTGTGTGTGTGTGTGTGTGTGTGTGTGTGTGTGTGTGTGTGTATTTTAACCAAAAAGGGATATTGTATTTTGTCAAAGGCCTTTTTTTTAATCAATGATAGGATCATGTGGTTCTTATTCGTTGCTTTGTTAATGTGATGAATTACACTGATTTCTTATATTGAACCATACTTGTATTCCTGTTATGAATCCTACTTAGTCATTGTAATTTTTTTTATGTACTGTTGGATTCATGGTCCAGGATTTCATTGAGGATTTTTGCATCTGTATACAAGCATACATATTTAAAATAATAAATTGTTACATATTCTCTAAATATACACAAATTTAATTACTGAGATCTCATACTGGAATTTCTATCTTAAGGTTTTAACATGAGTTGCTGCTATTGTTTAGTGACATCTGTTTAGCTCTGACTTCTAGCCACTTTATATGTTAAACAAAGAACCACCACCCAGCTCTCTCTGCTGTGCTTAAATATGTTGTCACTACCACTATGCTATCGATCCCAAGAGTCTTCTTCTCTTTCTCTGATCATTTATTTTCCCAAAAATGATGTCTTTCTAGAAAAACTGATTCCTCCTGATAACATGCCCAAACTATTTGATACATACTATTATCATCTATTATCATCCTTACTTTTAAGGAGCTCTCTAGCTGTAGTTCCTCCCTGATGGATTTGTATGTTGTTTTGTCAGCTGACGGTACATTTGATATTCTTTGCCAACATGACAGTTTAAAAGCATCAGTTCTTCTTTTGTCTTCCTTTGGTCTGATTTTCTCATGCATTTGTTGTTGTTATGTGCTGTCAAGTCACCTGAGACTCATAGCGACCCTATGTACAACAGCCCTAAGCCCTGTTCTATCCTGTGCCAATTGCACTGCCTCACAAAGATTTACCCCCATTACCCCAGTCACTGAATCAATCCACCTCATAGAGGGTCTTCCTCTCCTGCGCTATCCCTCCACCCTCCCAAGCATGATGTCCTTCTCCAAGGACTGGTCCCTCCTTGTAACATGTCCAAGGTGTGTCAGAGGAAGCTTCAGAATCCTTTCCTTCAAGGAGCAGCCTGGTTTAACCCTCTCAAGGATGAACCTGTAGTCCATGGTATATTCAATACCTTCTCCAGCACCACAGCTCAAAGGCATCAATTCTCCTTCTATCCTCCTTAGTCATTGTCCAACTCTCTGATGCATAACAAGTGATTGCTAAGACCATTGCCTGTATCAGGTGCACCTTAGTCTCCAGAGTGACACCATTGCTCTTCACTACTTTAGAGGGGTCTCTAACAGCAGACTTTTCCATCGCAATACATTTTTTAATTTTCTGGCTGCTGGTGCCAAGAATGTTGACTGTGGAGCCAAGCAAACTAAAACTGTCAACAATCTCAATCTCTTCACCATCCATCATGATGCTTCTATTTGGCTCCATGGTGAGAATCTTTGTCTTCTTGACGTTGAGCCTCAATCCATATTGAAGACTGAAGTCCTTGATTGCTTCAGGTCCTCCTCAGTTTCAACACGCAGGACTGTGTCATCTGCATAACACAGATTGTTGATGTATCTTCCACCAATCCTGAGATCACATTTCTCCTCATACAGCCAAGCTCCAGAATAATCTGTTCTGTATGCCCTAGATGTACTCAACAAGTTGTGACAAGAAATCTGGAAGACAACCACTTGATCAACTTACTGGAAGAGATCTATATTTGGTCCCATTCCAAAGAAAGATGACCCAACAGAGTGTGGAAACTATAGAACAATATCATTGATATCACATTCAGGCAAGATTATGCTGAAGATTATTCAAAAATGACTGGAACAGTACATCAGCAGAAAACTGCCAGAAGTTCAGTCTGGGTTTAAAAGGAGTCGTGTTACTAGGGATATTGTCGCTAATGTTAGATGGATTTTGGCTGAAAGCAATGAGTACCAGAAGAAAGTCTATCTTTGTTTCACAGTCAAAGGCATTTGACTGTGTGGATCACAACAAACTGTGGCTGACTCTGAGAAGAATGGGAATCTCAGAACACTTTTTCATGCTAAGCGGAAACCTATACTAGGACCAGGAGGCAGTCATCAGAAAAGAGCAAGGAAATACTGAGTGGTTCACAATTGAAAATGGTGTATGCCAGGGATGTGTCCTATCTCTATACCTTTTCAACATTCATTTGAAGCAATTAAAAAACACATTTACTTAGATCAGACACACCTTTGGTTTTACAGTGAAATAATTGCTCCTTAATTTTAAAGAAGATCTTGGCATTAGATTTTCCCAATGCAATATATCATTTTATACTTCTACTTCCCTGCCTGTTGATTATGGATCCAAGTTAAAAGAAATCTTTGACAACTTCAATCTTTTCCTATTATTATTATGTTTATTGTCTCAGTTATGAGTAGTTTTGGTTGGTGTTTGTTTGTTTGTTGTTGAAATGTAATCCATACTGCAGGCCATAAGCAAAATTAAGTCTTCTTGAATTTATATTATCTGCAATCTAGCCCACAATTTATTATGATCCACATAGTCAAATTCCATTGCACAGTCAATAAAACACAAATAAAATATTTTTCTGAAATTCTATGTTTTCAACCAAAATCCAATTATCTCAGCACTTATATTCATTATTTCATGATCTCATCTGAATCCAGCTTGATTTTATGGAAGTCTTCTTTAATGAACTTCTTTAATTGTTTTGGGATAATCTTTATCAAGAGTTTACGTTTTTATGATATTAGTGAGATTGTAGAATAATTCCTGTATTCTATTGGATTATCTTTTTTAGTGGCTTGAGTTTTTCTAGTTATGGATATTTTTTTTAAATGAGAACAAACATGATCCCTTCTAGTTGGTGACCAGATAACTCTCTTCCAAATTTCTAGGAATACAAGAGTAAGAATCTTGTGTTGTTAATGTGCCAGCAAGTCACCTGCCACTCATAGTGACTCTAACAGCAGTTCTGAAGTCTGCCCTGTCAGTCTCACTGATTCTGACACACTTAACCCAATGCCCCAGTTACGTATCAATCTAGGACTCCATATTTTTTTAACATCTCAACTGATGATCTATCTCTTCTTGAACCTTTATTTTTAATCAATCCCTTTAGTGTATCTTGGATTCCCCCTGCCCCTTCAGTACCATTGCTTCTTTCTTGGTCATATGCAACTGCTTGAAATGATTGGGAAACAACAATCATTTTTGGCTGAAGACTGTAATATTACTTTCATCTTATTTTGTTGCTCTCCTGCATCATTTATTATTTTGCCCATTGCATTTATTACTGTATCTATTTTATTTCTGTGTATTCCATCAGGATCGAACCACATGCATAATGCATAATCATCATTTATTTATTTCCAACATACACAATTCTATCATGCAGTCTCCAGCTTAATTTATATTTAAGATTATATGTTCCAATTAGTAGTACTACTTTACTTCTAACTTTTGCATTCCAATTGTCAGTTATTATTAGGCACCTTGTTTCATCACTTTCTGGCTGTAGAAGGTAGTAGAATTCCTCAATTTTTTTCATCTTTGCCTTTAGTGGTCATTGCATACATTTGCACAATACGTTAACAGGTCTTCCTTGCTTGCATCCAAGTATTAGTCTTTCATGGACAACATTGTACTTCACTTGAGAACTACTTTTTTAAAAAATAATTCTACTAGTTTATTTGAATACATTGTTTTCAAGAATTCCTTTTGATGATCAATGAGACATCATTTCTTCCCCAATTTGTTGTAATAGATGATACAAAAGTCCATTTCAAGATGGCAACTGGTAGCCTACAAAAGGTATTGGGAAAATCTGTTATCAGGGACTTCTCCAGAGTGCTAAAGAGCAACAGTGTTAGTCTAGAGACTAAGGTGCATCTGACCCAGGTGACGGTCTTTGCAATTACTTGTTATGCATCAGAAATCTGGACAATGAACAAGGATGCCAAAAGAAAAATGGATGCCTTTGGGTTGAGGTTCTGGAATAGAGTGCTGAACACATCATGGTCTGAGAAAAGAACAGGTCTGTCCTATAGAAGGCAAAGCCAGGTAGCTCCTTGGAGGTAAGAATTTTGAGACTTCATCTCACACACCTTGGGCATATTGCCAGGAGAAACCAATCCTTAGAGAATGACATCATGCTTAGAAGGGTGGAGGGATAGTTCAGGAGGGGAGGACCCTGGATGAGAAGTAGTGACACAGTAACTGAGATAATGGGAGTAGGTGTGTTGGAGACAGTGAGACTGGCTCAGAAGAGAGCAGGGATCAGAGCTATTGTATATGGGGTTGCTATGAGTCACAGTCGACTTGATGGCACATAACAACAACAGTAACACTGCCTGTGATAACAATGTTTATGTGTTCCACTTCATTTATCATAACTTCCAATTTTTCTGGATTTATACTTTGTACATTCCGTGTGTAACTGGACTGTTTTCCTCTGTAAATACTAGCTAAAAAAAAAACAGTGTTAATAGTTTTAGTCTCATTATTCAATTTAATTCTCAAGGGGAAAATATCTGTAATATTAGTGAATTATGTTCATTTTTAAGATGAACTAATAGAGGCTTAGGAATACTTGTGATCTGCCTATGTAAATGGCTGAGAAGAAAACAGAAATTCACTCTGCTTCATTTACAAACCACTTTGAACTATGCCACCCCCTTGGTTTTCAATTTAGAGTTGGCAAAAAATCTCTGGTGATGTAGTGGTTAAGCCATTGACTGCTAAGCAAAAGGCTTATCATTCAAAGTCATCAATCTGCCTGTGGAAGGAAGATGTAGACTGCAGCCTTAGATACTATACAAAACAGTTCTACTCTGTGTCACAGCATCATGAGTAGGAATCAACTTGAGAGCAATAGGTTAATGGAATTACACCAGACTTGATATCTAGTGACAAACACTGCATCTTCTCCACCCTGTATTCTGAGAAAGTAAAAGATAATAAAATAATATTTAATATGAAAATTGCATGATAAACATAATTTTCAAGTACTTATATATTTATTTAGAGAGACTCAAGAGGAAATAACTCTTACAAAGAACTAATAAAACAATAGAATAATCAGCTTGCATTATGTGATTTGATTTCTCATTTTATTCCTTAAAATTATAAATGCAAAATAACTAGATATTACTCAGTTCATTAATGACTGAATATTTTAATTAAAATATTTTTTGGTTTCAGCTCATTATTAATATGTCTATAGCATCTGAGCAACAGTGATTTAAGTCTGGGTGAGATGTTAGCATAACAATCCTGTTGAAAAATAGAACAATGAAAAATTCTTAGCATAATTAAAACTCCAAAACTGAGTAGTTAATACTTTATCAGTCAGCAAAAGTGTAACAAATATATTTTTTAGGGTGAAACTGTTTTCTCTTCAGTGAATTTACAGTTCCAGCATTACAGAAGTACTATCTAAGAGTGTCACTGAAATGATTATGATGTAAAATCTTAAATCCCAATTTTGGTGGTTTGGAGATTTTTTAAAATGTAGGACAGTTTAGGACAAATCTAATAAAATGCTAGAGTGTTAGATTTATGGCCACCTCACTCATTCCGAACACAGCTATGATTACAGAATTAGTGAACGAGGACTCTGTGTAATCAAGCGTGTAAGAGAGTCACCTATGTCATTGTTTAAGGAATGCAGAGCTTACTCAACATCAAGAAGACAATAAAACATTAGGGTATTTATAAGACTCTTCCAAATTAGATGTAAGACTAAAAAACTTCACTCATTATTGATGAGTGAAAATGGACTCACAGCTGACCCTCCAGTGGAGTTTTCAAAGGCTGTACAGAAGTTTGCCCACGTTTCTCTGATGGATCAGCTGGTGGAGCACTTGCCTGCAGGTTGGTAGTGCAACTCACTACCAACTAGATCACCAGAGCTCAGTCAGCAGCAAAAAGAAAGTCAAAGTACTATACAGATGAAGGCATAGCCAATCATTATTAGCCACTATGGCTAATAGCACATAGTACTTAATGTCTGGAAGCAAACGTCTGTTAATGGACTGAACATTTTGTTTAAGAAAGCATGAAAGGATAAAAAACAGTGACATTTTGCATGTTTTACATATTCATATTTTAAAAAGCAGGATATTACACAGCATTGAAAAACAAGGAACTCATGAAATATTGCACAAAGTGGGTGACCATTGAGGACATAATGCTGAGGGAACTATCTCAGTCACAAAAGAACAAATGCTCCATAATGCCACTGTTATAAAATGAGACTGACATCAGGGATGGGGCAAAACTAGTAAATAAGATACATTGTATTGAAACAGATGAGTGAGAGAACTGCTTAAAAGGAATATATGATTAGGCATTATTTACATGGCAACAGTCCAGAAGAAGAGTTGCACAGTAAAGTGGATAGTAAAAGGGGAGGGGGAGGATTGTATAACAATGAGAGAATTTTTTTTTCTTTCAAAGAGAAAAGTGAATGGTGGGGGAAGGGTGGGCAGGGAGGAAAAAGGAATGAATGGACATCTATGGTCTCTATAAACTTTCATTAAAATCTCAACTGAACAAACAAAGAAAAGAAAGTAGGATACACTCTTGGAGCTGCTAAAAAATGAGGTGCTGCTTTATTTACGTGGCACATTTAATTTTTGAAGGATTTAAGATAGTTACTCAAGTAAAGGTTTTCTGTATGCACTCATAAAATTTATTTACCCCACCTTTTATTTAGTGAGGGGAAATGTTGCATGAAATTAACACCATCACAATATAACATTCGATGGGATCTGAAATACTTTATCATAATGGTGCTGGTATTCAGTTAAGCCAGTGTCATATAAAGGAAACGGTTGTCTTTCATACAGCAAAATGACTTCTTAAATATAAAGGTTATCATGAGGCTCTGGGGTCTTATTCTGATGTTTTGTCTTTCCTTTTATACCAATTCTTGTTCCTACTCTTTCTCTCCCCTCCTTTCTATCTCCTGTTGCCAATTTCCCCCATCCTTTTAATGATCATATCTCCAATATATTTGAACTACTTTTTTCCTAGTATCTCTAGGAGAGCTCCAATTACTTTATGGCAAAATAAATCTTATTGAATTGATTATATTAAAGTAAAATATAAAACTGAAGGCACAAGGAGTTTTGAATATTTAAGGAAATACCTTGGAACAGAAAAGGCCTTCTTAAAAATGCTGCATAAGACCATTATTGTAAAATAGAAGAATAACTAATAAAATATGTACAGGAACTCAAGGGGAGGGGTGGAGGAGTGAGGATAGGTAGAAGTGAAACCACAGGGCTGCATTTGGTGGGTGGAGGAGGAGGGGAAGCAAATGGGAAAGATCCCAGCGAAAAGACAGGGTCATGGTGGGCAAGGTGTAATGGTGATTGGTTTTATAAAGCATAATACAAAAAAATGATTGTATGAAACACAATAAAAATGAAGAATAGTGTGAAACACAATATATATAAACTTTGTAAGCAAACTAATTTTAAGTAAAGAATGTAAAATTGAATGTATATGAATGGTTGCCTAAAAACAATGTATGTAAAAGATTGTCTAAAATACAATGTTATGTGAGTGGGAGAAAAAACCTAATTACAAAAACAGAAGGTAAATAGAAATAATTATTAAAACAAACAGATAAAACTCCTAGGAGAAATATATAAACTCTACTTACCTCTCCTCTTTTTCTTTGGGTTTTTGAACAGATTTTGCTTTGTTTCCTTTACAAATAAATTTGTACATTTTATTTTTAAACTTCATCTTATTCATCAGATTATCCTGAGGTTATTGTATATATTTTCCTTACTGGCCCTAGCATGGATAATGTTAAAGTCTTTCCTAAAACACTGAAAGCCTCACACTAGATTATCTTTTCTGGGCCTTATTCAGTTGTCATAGTCTTTCCAGGTGAGCTGAGGTCATGGATTCAAGCAACTGGGAAACCATTTTTGTATGTTCATCTTCTGTACTAGGGTTTCTTCGAAATGTTCCTGAGGTTGAACATTCAATACCAAATCAGCTGAATCCCTTAGACTCTAGGGACTATCTAGGGACTATCTAATTTGGACTATCATTAAAGGTACTAATGAGTGTAACATATTAAAGCTTTGTGGTGTCATGGTTTACTGCTAGGCTGCTAACTAAAACATTGTCAGTTTGAACCTACCATCGGCTTCAAGAATGGAGACCTGATAATTTGCTCCTGTAAAGATTACAAGCCTAGTAAATTCAGTGGGACAGTTCTACTCAACAAGTCTTTTTTAAATTTATTTTATTTTATTAATTTTAATGAACATTTACAGATATTTTGGATTTACATTCATTCATTGTTGCTCTTTTCTTCCTCCCCAGCCCTCCCCCCGCCCAGTTCGCTCCTCTCTTTGAAAAGAAAAAGAAAGATTCCTTCTTTCGTATACAATCCCCCCACCTCCCTCCCACAGCCCCAGTACACTCCACTACGCAACCTTCAATCTGGACTCTTGTAATAACCATAATACCCTATCATATATAGCTTTTAAATGACTCAACAATTCTTTTTGATGAAAGGAATCTATAAAAAAGTTTAGAAAATTTACATTTCTTGATGGCATAGTAAATCTTGGAATTCAATCTATTACCTCTCTTCATGTTTGCAACATGTCAATGTATCAAAATCTCTAGTCTTTGTGACTTTTTTGGTGGGATCAAGTATAATTCCAGTGATGAAAATACCTTGCAACAATTTGACTGGGTTTCAGACAGTGGCTTCCAGCAGATTTCTATCATTCTTAATACCTATTTCTGCCTCCAAGCAATTCCCTCTGTAGATCACCATGTTCCCACCAATGCCCAGTGATTTCATAAAAATATGTATCAGAAAGTATAGTTCTCATGCTTAAAATTCATACAGCTGCCAACAGCAATTTGGTAAGCACTTTTTTGACTTGGCCTGCTTTTTCACCCTGATCTACTCTGTCCCTCATTTACTTCATTCCTGCTACCATAGTTTTCTGATTTTTCAAAGACTGCATGTTACCAAGGGTTTAATAAAAGATTTTCCTTCATCTTGGAAAGGAATAAACACTCTTATTTCCTTTATTTATATTTCAAAAGAAAACATCAGTTTAAAATCAAATTCCACACTATTCTACATGAGTTAAGTTCTATGCTGCACAATTGTTGATTAACATCGAGTCAAGCACGACTCATAGCAACCTATGAACAAAAGGCCTGAAGCCCATTCTATAGCTATTGTTATTTATCAAAGCTCATAGAATTTCCAGAAGCATGTTGTTTAAGAAGTGGATGCCATCATTAATTCATGCAATGACTGCATTGTTTTAAATGTTAGGCTTTTTGCTTTGTAGAAAGTAAGTCTTATGAGAACAAGAATATGCTCACATTCACTGCCACATTTTTGTAGGGTTTGTGAATCCTTACTAACTGATCACATAAATGAAGGCATATCTTAATAAATAAAAGTTAAACAAATTTTTTTGTTGTTTTTTATATTTGGAAGTTAGCTCAAGATAGATAATGAATACTGTCTTGGAACAGATGAGTGAGAGAATTGTTTAAAAGGAATATATGATTAGGAACTATATACATGACACGGTCCAGAATAAGAGGTATATAGCAAAGAGGACTGGGTTAGAGGAAAGGGAAGGAGAGAGGGAGGAAATTGTGCAACAGTGAATGAATGTTTAAAAAAAAAATAAAGAATGTGAACTGGAGGAGGGGACTTGGGGTGGGGGGGAGGAGAGAGGAAAATGTGCAACAATGAATGAATGAAAAGTCAGCTTTTCTGTAAACTTTTGTTAAAAATCACAATTAAAATAAAAAAGGTCTTAAAAAAAGAGAAAGACTAGTGGACATTATTTCTGTTGTTTGTTTTCTTCCAGTTCTTTATTCCCTGTCTTAACCTGCTATTAATCTGGCAGAATGTCGAGTGACATAACCATCAATTCCCTAGTCCTGGTATTCTGCTATACTAGGGAGCCCTGGTGGTCTAGCGATAAGGAGTTGTGTTGTCAACCCAAAGGGACAAGTTTTGAATCCACCAATTGTTGCTCTGGCAATAAAATGGGCTATCTCCTCCTGTATCACTTACTGCATCTGAAAATCCACTGGAGTGTCACTTATGTGTCAATTCTGACTCAACGGCACATAACAACAACTGAATATAGTGCACATTTTTATCTTCTAAGGTGGTTGCTAATAGTGGATTTTCTGTAATTGTCTGTATTTATTTCTATCAGCTGTCCACTGCTCTTGAAAAAGTTGAAAAACCTATGTCAACTGGACATATTTTTTTTGTTTCATCCAAATATCACTTGCATATATTCTATAAAGTATGCAGGAAGAGATTCAGTACTCCGTAATTTAGATTCTAATTGTATTTTCTGTTTAAAGTTTTGCTTATTTAGTTTTAACCTCTTAAAATTCAGAAAAATGTATGCATAAGTCTTGATTGAAAGACATCTAATCCATACCTTTTCAAACTATATGTAGAACAGATTATTCGGGAAGCTAAACTTTGTGAAGAAGAATGTGGCATCAGGTTTGAAGGAAGACTGAACAGCTTGCATTATGCAGATGACACAACCTTGCTCCCTCAAAATGAGGAGGGCTTGAAGTGTTTGCTGCAGAAGGTCAAGGACTGCAGCCTTCAATATGGATTAAATCTCAACATCAAGAAAACAATGATTCTCACCAGCAGGCAAATAAGCAGCATTGTGATAGATGGAGAAAAGCCTGAGCTTGTTAAAGATTTCATCTTTCTCAGATTGATAATCAAGCACAGTCAGAAAATCAAAAGATGAGTTGCACTGGGAAAATCTGCCACCAAGAACCTCTCCAGAGTCCTAAAGTGTAATCGTTTCAGTCTAGAGACTAAGGTGTGCCTGATTCTGGTAATTTCTTTTCAATTACTTGCTAAGCTTCAGAGAGCTTGATGATGACTAAGGATGGAAGAAGAAAAATCAATGCCTTTGAGTGGTGGTGAGGGAAGAGTATTGAACATACTATGGTCTGCTAAGAGAACAGGTCTGTCCTGGAGAGGGTGAAAGCAGGTTGCTCCTTGGAGGTAACAATTTTGGAGCTCCATCTCACATACTTTAGGCATATTTCCAGTAGGAACCAGTCCTTTGAGAAGAATATCATCTTTCACAGGATAGAGGGTCAGTGAAGGAGCCAAAGACCCTGGATGAGATGAATTGACAGTGACTGTTACAATGGGTTCAAGTGTGTTAGAGATATAATTGACATTGTGACAGAGACAGTAAGGCTGGCTCATGATAGGGCAAAGGTCAGAGCCATTGTTTGTAGGGTTGCTATGAGTCATAGTTTACCTGTAGGCACATAAAAACAAGAATCTGATATTTTCATTTAATTAAGTAAAACTTTCAATCTCTATTCTAGTCTCTTTACCGTTTGATATAATCAGGTTTATTCTTGTAAAACACATTTAGAGAATATATTTAATGCATTAATGTTATTTATTTATGAAGTATAGCTACTCCCTAATGAAAGAATGCTTAAAAATGCAATTATTAGCTTAGAATAATCATTATATTTTAGGAACAAGGTTAGTTCTGCTCCTTACATACACCTTGATCTTGTTTCATGTTGACCTTGTGGTTGATAGCTTGATTACTAGGTGGACGATTTATTGTTGGTGAAGGGAAAAGATTCTAAAAATACTTAGCTAAGTGTCTAACCAGTATATTTTTATACCCTTAAAAGATTGGCTCTAATTAGATACAAGTCAAAGATACAAGTCTAAGAAAAGAATGTTCACCCATTTTTATTTATCTTCACAAATGGTTTATAAATTGGAAAATCTGTTACTCCCATTTCAATTCCACTTCATTTGTCAACTCCAATTTTATTAGGAAAATTAGTTCTTTCACAGGCTAAAGTTGATCTATACAAAAGTAAAATATTTCTTAGTTCTATTTGATCATACGCTTATTAATTCATTTTTAATAATCCAGAAGCAACGAGGGGAAATGTTAGCCCTAACTTAATTTAGAGTTAGGAAAAGGAAAAATTAGATGAATGTAAAACTTTAAGAGCACTTCTGTTGTTGCTGTTATGTGCCCTCGAGTTGCTTGTGACTCAAAACGACCCTATGTACAACAGCCCTAAACTCTGCTCTGTTCTGTGCCAATCACAATGTCTCTCATACACCCATCCCGATTACCCCAGTGACTGAATCAATCCACCTCATAGAGGGCCTTCCCCTCCTGTGCTATCCCTCTACCCTCCCAAGTATGATGTCCCTCTCCAAGGACCGGTCCCTCCTTACAACATGTCTAAGTATGTCAGACAAAAGCCTCAGAATCTTTGCTTCCAAGGAGCAGCCGGTTTAACCCTCTCCAGGATGAATCTGGTTTTTTTATTAGCAGTCCACGGTACACTCAAGACTCATGTACAGCACCACAACTCAAAGGCATCAATTCTCCTTTTATTATCCTTGGCCATTGCCCAACTCTCTGACACAAAACAAGTGATTGCAAAGACCATGGCCTGTATTAGGCACACCTTAGTCTCCAGAGAGATGCCATTGCTCTTCAGTACCTTGGAGAGGTCCCTAACAGCAGACTTTCCCATCACAATACGTCTTTTAATTTCCTGGCTGCTGGCGCCAAGACTGTTGACTGTGGAGTCCAGCAAACTAAAGCTGTGAACAAACTCAATCTCTTCACCATCCATTCTGATGCTGCCAATTGGTCCAGTGGTGAGAATCTTTGTCTTCTTAACATTGAGCCTCAATCCATATTGAAAACTGCAGTCCTTGAACCTCTGCAGCAAGTGCTTCAGGTCCTACTCAGTTTCAGCAAGCAGGGTTGTGTCATCTGCATATGTAGATTGTTGATAGATCTTCCACCAATCCATATGCCACATTTCTCCTCATAGAGCCCAGCCTCCTGGATAATCTGTTCAGCATACAGTTTGAAAAGATATGAAGATAGGACCTTCCCTATTTTGAACCATGCAGTGTTTCCTTGCTCTGTCTGATGACTGCTTCTTGGTCCAAGTATAGGTTTCACATTAGCATGATCAAGAGTTCTGGGATTCCCATTCTTCTCGAGTCAGCCACAGTTTGTTGTGATCCACACAGTCAAATGCCTTTGCATAATCAATGAAACAAGGATAGACATTCTTCTGGTACTCCTTGCTTTCAGCCAAGATCCATCTAACATTAGCTACAATGTCCCTAGTACCACGACCCCTTCTAAACCCAGCCTGGACATCTGGCAGTTCTCTGCTGATGTGCTATTCTAGTTGTTTTTGGATAATCATCAGTAGAATCTTGCTTGCATGTGAAATCAATGATATTGTTATGTAGTTTCCACACTCTGTTGGGTAATCCTTCTTTGGAATGGGTCAAAGCATACATCCCTAGGGCAAGGAGCACCACTGAATCTATTGATTACTTTGATAATTAGGAAAAGCCTTTGATCTGTTCCTATCTGTAAAAATGCTTGTCTGTCAGATACTCTTTTAAATCTGAGCATTCATATTAAAACAGAGTAGGAACAATGGATCATCCACCTTCAAAATAATAGGCCTTTGAGAACTTTTTGAGCAATAGAGCACCCTTAGAGTAGACTAGCAGATATGGCACCAGAGGCTGAGCTCTCAAATATGGAAACAAAAACGAAGAGGGCAGTTATAAGCAGACACTAGTGATTGGAACGTGGAATGTGAGAAGTATGAATGCAGGTCAACTGGACGTTGTTAAGAAAGAAATGGATTGCATACATATTGACATGCTAGGTATAGGCAAAGTGAGATAGATTGTCATGGAAATTTTAAGTCAATCAGATGATCTATTATGCCAGAGATGAAAAGGTTAGGAAAAATGAGCTGCTTTCATAGTTAAAAAACTAATTTCTAGATTGATCTTGAAATACAATATTGTGAGTAACAGGATAATATCCATATACCTACAAGGAAGTTCAGTGAATACCACTATCGTTTAAATATATGCACCAACAACTAGAGCCAAAAAGTAGGAAATGGAAGATATCTGTCAACTTTTGCCATCAGAAATTGATCAAGTATGCAATCAATGGTTATTAATTATAGTGGATGACTGGAATGCAAAAATTGGTAACAGGGAAGAAGAACTAGTATTTGGAAAATATGGACTTCATGATAGAAATGAGGCTGGAGAGAGAATGATAGAATTCTGCACAATAAATGATTTCTTCATTGCAAATACTATTTATAGGAAAGCTAAATACAGACTATACACATGGATTTCACCTAATGGCATGCATAGAAATCAGGCCAATTACATCTGTGGAAAGAATCTTTGGAGGAGCTCATTATCATCTGTGAAAAATAAAGCAGGTGCTGATTGTGGAACAGACTACCAACTACTCATACGCAACTTCAAGCTGAAGCTAACACCGGTTAAATCAAATACACAGAAACTAAAATTTGACCTTGAGTTTCAAAATCATTTCAGTAACAGGTTTGAGGGCTCAAATACTAATTAATGAAGACTAGATGAGCTTTGGGAAAGTATCAAGAATATTATCCATGAATAATGTCAGAGATCATTACAAAGATAGAGGAGGAAGAAATGACCAAGATAAATATCAGACAAGACTCTGAATATTGTACTGGAAGGAACACCACAAGCCAAAATAAAGGGAAGAAATCAAGAAGTATAGAAGCTGAGGAGATAATTTCAAAGGGCTTTGTGGGAAGACAAAGACAGTATTACAATGAAATGTGCAAAGAACTTGAGTCAGAGAAACAAAAGAGTTGAACTCACTTGGCATTCCTTAAGCTGAAGGAACTAAAGAACAAATTCAAGATGCGAGTTGTAGTGCTTAAGGATGCTAAGGGCAGAATACTGAATTTATCCAGGAATCATTAAAAGAAGGTGGAATGAGTATGCAGAGTCATTGTAGCAAAAAGAATTGGCTGACACAGAAGAATTAAATGAAACAATGTCTGAGCAAGAGCCTCCAGTGGCAAAGAAGTTCAAGCTAATGTGAAGGAATTGGTAATGAATAAGGCCCCAGGAATTGACAACATACCACTGATATATTTCAACAAACAGATGCTGCTCTTGAAGTGCTCACCAAATTGTTCTGAGGAATCTGGAAGATAACCACATGGACAACTGACTGCAACAAATCCATATTTGTTCCCAATCCAAAGAAAGGTAACCCAACAGCATAGGGAAATTATCAAACAATATCATTAAATATTGCATACAAGCAAGATTCTGCTGAAAATTTCCCCCAAACAACTAGGACATCACATCAACAGAGAACTTCCAGATGTGCAGGTTAGGTTTAGAAGAGGATGTAGTACTAAGGGTATTATAGCTAATGTTAGATGATTCTTTGCTGAAAGCAGAGATTGCCAGAAGAATATGTTATTGACTGTACAAAGACATTTGACTACATGAATCACAACAAACTGTGGCTGATTCTGAGAAAAAATGGGAATTCCAGAACAGTTGATTGTGCTTATGTGAAACTTATACTTGGACCAGGAAGCAGTCCTCAGAACAGAGCAAAGAAACACTGCATTGTTCAAAATCAGGAAGGGGTGTACACCAGGGATGTGTCCTATCTTCATACCTTTTTAATCTATACGCAGAACAGATTATCTGGGAGGCTGGGCTCTATAAAGGGGAATGCAGTGACATCAACATTGGAGAAAGACTCATAAACAACTGCATAATGCAGATGACACAACTTGCTTGCTGAAACTAAAGAGGGCCTGAGGCATTTGCCGCAGAAGAACTGCAACTTTTAATATGGAATGAAGATCAACATCAAGAAAACAAAGATTCCACCACTGGGCCTAATTAGCAGCATTATGACAGCTAGAGAGGAGATTGAAATTCTGAACAATTTCAGCTTGCTTGATTTCACAATCAACACTCTTGGTACCAGCACCCAGGAAATAAAAGGACAAACTGCATTGGGAAAGTCTGCAGTTAGTGACATCTCAACAGTATGAAAAGCAAGGGTGTCAGTCTATAGAGTAAGGGGCACCTAATCCAGACCATGGTCTCCACAATTAGGTGCTATGCATCAGAAAGCTTGACATTGACTAGCAATGATAGAAGGAGAAATTAGGCCTTTGAGCCTTGGTGTTGGAGAAGAATACTAAATACACCCTGGATTGCTAGGAGAATAAACAGGTTCATCCTAGAGAGAGAGAAACTAGGATGCTCCTTGGGGGTAAGGATTCTGAAGCTTCATCTGACATACTTTTGGCATATTGCAAGAAGGGACAAGTGCTTGGACTGGTTGGGAGGGTGGATGGACAGTTTAAGAGAAGATCCTTGATGAGATGGATTGATTCAGTGAGTAGGGTAATGGGGGTAGTAGTGTCAGAGATAATTAGATTGTCTTAGTATAGAGCAGGATTTAGAGCTGTTGTATATAGGGTCACTATGAGTCACAAGTGACTAGATAGCACATAACAACAACATAATACTAATATATTGTAAGATTTTGAGATGTATTTAAATTATTACTCATTCTTCTTTAAAAATATATTTTATATGATCTGAAGTATTTGATAATTATAACTTTGTTTCTTGTAAGATAATTGAATCTTAGAATCTTGGGATCTCTTCATTTTCCCAAAAGCCTTTATATGAGCAGCTTAAGAAAAATTATTTTTTTATAATTTAGAAATCACAAAAGAACTACCTTTAAAATATGACAATGTCTAAAAAGTTAAAAATATTCTTGACAAAAATCATACTCAGTTTCTGTTTTACATGTTTACTATTATTATTTTAATAGCACCTGCTTCAACATTATCAGATGTTTTATATGGTGTGTTGGAGAAAATCTATTACTAGCAAAAGCTTTAGTGTTACAGAAACATGCTTCTAACAATCTGTCATGCCATCTCCAACTTTTTATACTTAACATTATAATTCCTCAGTTATACTTATAACTCTTGTTTTTGCTTTTTGTAATAGCAAATGTAAGTAAAATAACAACACCATCTACAACTTTACATTTTTTACCTCTTTAAAAGGAAACATACCAAATGAAGAAACATTAATGACTTCAAATGAGCTTATGAAAAAGGCTCCTGGTTTTGCTAGGTGAGAATATTTGTGATATGTACACTGTTGATTCCCAAGGGAAAAAAGATAGCATTTTAACACAAGCATGAGGCTTACATCAGCCTGAAGCCAAAACAAATAGATCTCTCTCTCTCTTTTTTTTTCTTTTTCTCCAACAGGAAAATTACAGCCAGAGCTGAGGAGGAAAATTATTATATATATATATATATATACATATATATATATATATACACACACACACACACATATGAAAAAACTTTGCTTGCGGAAACTGAGGAGGACCTGAAGTATCTCCTGCAGAAGGTCAAAAACTACAGTCTTTTGTATGGATTAAAGCTCAACATCAAGAATACAAAAATTCTCACCTCTAGGCCAGTTCAGAGCACCAAGGCAGACGGAGAAGAGAGTAAGATTGTTAAGAATTTCACCCTCCTCTGGTCCAAAATCAACACTCTTGGCACTAGTACTCAGAAACCCAAAAGATTAATTGCCTTGGGAAAGTCAGCTGTCAGATAATTCTCCAGAGTGCTGAAAAGCAAAGATGTCAATCTAGAGACTTAAGTATGCCTGATCCGAGCTATGGTCTTTGTAATTACTTGCTATGGATCTGAGAGTTAGACAATGAATAAGGAAGATAGAAGAATAATTTATGCCTTTGTGTTGTGGTGCTGGGGAAGAGTATTGTTACTCTGGACCGCCAAAAGAACATATAATTCTGTCCTGTTGTTGTTGTTGTTATGTGCCGTGGAGTCGTTTGCGGCTCATAGTGACCCTATGCACAACAGCCCTAAACCCTACTCTATCCTGTGCCAACCACACTGCCTTTGACACACCCATCCCGATTACCCCAGTCACCGAGTCAATCCATCTCATAGAGGGTCTTCCCCTCCTGCGCTGTCCCTCCACCATCCCAAGCATGATGGCCCTCTCCAATGACCTGTCCCTCCTGGCAACATGTCCAAAGTATGTCAGACGAAGCCCCAGAATCCTTGCCTCCAAGGAGTAGCTTGGTTTAATCCTCTCCAAGATGAATCTGTTTGTTTTCCTGGCAGTCCAGGGTACATTCAGTACCCTTCTCCAGCACCACAGCTCAAAAGCATCAACTCTCCTTCTGTCCTCCCTAGTCACTGTCCAACTCTCTGATGCATAACAAGCGATTGCAAATACCATAGCCTGTATCAGGCGTACCTTAGTCTCGAGAGAGACACTGTTGCTCCTGAGTACTTTAGAGAGGTTCCTAACAGCAGACTTTCCCATCGTGATACGCTTTTTGATTTGCTGGCTGCTGATGCCAAGAGTGTTGACTGTGGAGCCGAGCAAACTGAAGCTGTGAACAATCTCAATCTCTTCGTCATCCATCCTGACGCTGCCAATTGGTCCAGCGGTGAGAATCTTTGTCTTCTGTACATTGAGCCTCAGTCCATACTGAAGGCTGCAGTCCTTGACCCTTTGCAGCAAGTGCATGAGGTCCTCCTCAGTTTCAGCAAGCAGGGTTGTGTCATCTGCATAACGCAGATTGTTAAAGATGTTCCACCAATCCTGATGCCACAATTCTCTTCATAGAGCCCAGGCTCTCGGATAATCTACTCTGCATACATGTTGAAAAGGTATGGAGACAGGATGCATCCCTGGCATACACCCTTCCCAATTTTGAACCATGCAGTGTTACCCTGCTCTATTCTGACTACTGCCTCTTGGTCCAAGTATAGGTTTCGCATTAGCACAATTAAATGTTCTGGGATTCCCATTCTTCTCAGAGTCAGCCACAGTTTGTTATGATCCACACAGTCAAATGCCTTTGCATAATCAATGAAACACAGATAGACATTCTTCTGGTATTCTCTGCTTTCAGCCAAGATCCATCTAACATCAGCAACAATATCCCTAGTACCACGACCCCTTCCAAACCCAACCTGGACTTCTGGCAGTTCTCTGCTGATGTGCTGTTCTAATCATTTTTCGATGATCTTCAGTAGAATCTTGCTTGCATGTGAAATCAATGACACTGTTCTGTAGTTTCCACACTCAGTTGGGTCACCTTTCTTTGGAATGGGAACAAATATAGATCTCTTCCAGTCAGTTGGCCAAGTGGTTGTTCTCCAGATTTCTTGGCACAACTTGGTGAGCACATCCAGGGCAACATCTTTTAGCTGGAATACTTCAGTTGGTATACCATCTATTCCTGGGGCCTTATTTTTTGCTATTTCCTTCAAAGCAGCTTGAACTTCTTCCTTCATCACCATAGGCTCTTGCTCATATGTTATTTCTTTAAATTCCTCTGTATCTGCCAATTACTTTCTATATAATGACTCAGTATATTCCTTCCATCTTCTTTTAATACTTCCTGGATCATTTAATATTCTGCCCAAAGCATCCTTGATTACAGCAACTCTAGGTTTGAATTTGTTCTTCAGTTCCTTGAGCTAGAGAAATGCTGAGCGAGTTCGGCCCTTTTGATTTTCTGACTAGCTCCTCACATGAAGCATAAAACCCACTTGCTCTCTAGAGGAAAGGATTTTGATGCTCTGGTTTCACAAACTTTGGGCACTTGGCCAGAAAGAACCAGTCCCTGGAGAAGGATATCATGCTTGAAAGAATAGAGGAACAGTGCAAGAGAAGAAGACCCTGGATGAGATGGATTTGCACAATGACTGGGGAAACAGATGGGTGTGTCAGAGACAGTGATATCGGCTCAGGATAATACAGGGTTCAGAGCTACTGTATGTAGAGTCACTATGAGTTGCAAGCAACTCAACGTCACATAGCAACAACAACAACAATGACATACACACATACACACTTATATTGTTTTATACCATCAAGTTGGATTACAAGGGAGGAGACTGCCCATCTTTCTCCCACAGAGCAGCTAGTATTCAAAGAGTGTGCCTTTGGGTTGACAGTACAGCTCCTTTACACTAGGACACCAGAGCTCCTTATATACACATGCTCTTATGCATATACTTATATGTACACATATATATATATGTTGCTGTGTACTATTGAGTTAGAACCCACCCATAGCTGACTGTCTAGTGTGTTTTCAGAGGCAATTAATGAAAGGGAGGAGATTTCCCAGCCTTTGCCCATGGAGCACCTTGTGAACTTGAACCTTCGGGATTAAAGCACAGCTTCTTGCCTCTAGACCATAATATATATGTATACACACACACACAATGCAAAGAGTTACATTGCAAGTTATAAGGTTTGCAGTATGAATCTACCAACTCTTTCACAGAGAAAGAAGAGCAATCTCCTTCCATGAGGTCCACAGTCTCTGAAAATTCACTGGAGGGTCAGCTGAGTCAGTTCCAACTCGACAGTATACAACAGCAAGTTTATTTACTTATGTACATACATTGACAAATTCCAATCTAATACAGCAACTTCCTATACCTCTTAGAGACCTGTCTCTCCAGCTGTAAAAGCACTAAACAAGTGATTGTTAGGTACTTTAAGACAGAAAGGAGAAACGTGACTCCTTGTTCCATTTCTTACAAGTTGGGGTTGCCTGACTTGCAAGCATGTATTAGTGTATTAACAGGTAAACCCAGAAAAAGATAAGAGTTTTTGCTTAAATAAAAATTACTAATAATTATTCTTAAGAAGCAAGATTCTTAGACTCCTTGTTTTCAGTAGATTAAGGCTATTATTCCTCCATCTTAACTGTGAGTAGGTCTATTGTTACTTTTTCAGTGTTGTTCTCTTTTTCTGTTCTTTGTAGTTTTTTCTTTATCTTTCCTGCTCTTTACTTTTTCATTCCTTCCTTCAAAGTGACTTACATTTCTATATCAAACCCCCAAATACAAACATTGTAATATAGCTTATTTATGAAGCCACATTAAATTAAATAATTGAAATAGTCTGGGACCTGCATTTCTTTACCTATGTGCTTTTATTTTTGTTTCAGGGGACTATAGACATTGCACCATAGTCCCCTAGGTTCAGCTAGGAAATATTTACATGCTTCTGCCTATTATGACATGCTGTTAGAGTAAAATTTCATCAAAATATAATGTTGCTTTCTCATATGTAAGATGAATTTTATTCTAAATCATTTAAGTGCTGATAGAAATGTGTGGATTTATTTTAAATATTAAACTTATTGTTCTTAGGTGTCATGAAGTCAACTTTAACTCACAGTCTCCCTATGAAAAATAGACTAAAACCTTTTTTAATTCTATATCATCTTCACTACTTTCATCATCTTTATACCTGTTTTTCAGTCACTGTAGCAATCCCTTTTATTGAAGCTCATCTTCTCTTTCTCTGACCCTCCAGTTTTACCAGCATGGTATCTTTTCCTAAAGACCGATTCTTCCTCTCAACATGCCCAAGTATGTGAGACAAAGTTTAATCATCCTTGCATCTAAGGAGTGCTTTGGTTACACTTCCTCCAACACAGATTTATTTAATAATTTGTGTTCTACTAAAATAGAAACATTTATTGTAAGATACAAAGTTAAGTGGTTCTATTTTCAGCTTAGGTAGTACACAAACACATTATCTCCACACACATATCATACATCTGATTGTGTGGCTATAAGCAGACGACTTAACCTCACACGGTTAAGGGAAGAAAATGATCATTTTAATCTAGTTTATCTCTAAGATTTTCTCCTAATAGATTTTAAAATTTTTATTTGATTATGACTTCTATAACATGCTATAAACAACATATCTACATTGTAAGTATTTTTAAAGTGCTTAAAACCATTTACATCAACCATATAGATGTTTAATTCCATTAATTTCTGTGAATGAAGAAAAAATTCCGAAGCTATGTGCTTAAAGGAAAACTATTATGTGTATAGATATCGATGTCTATCTTTACACTATCCTGTTTGAAATAATCGATAGAAAATATTTAAGATGAAGCAAAACATTTTGTAGGTTTTTCTAGTTATCAAAGCATAGTTCCTTAGATTCTAGGAACCTAAACATCTAAACATGAACCATTACGTCACAGTTCTAATCACGCAAAGAAGCGAAAAAAAAAATTGTTAATTTTTTAACACTTAGCTCTAGGGGGCACTGCTGCTCTATGCATCAAGCACAATTTATTGACAAAGGCTTAAGCAAGATTTCATTCGTGTTCTGCAGGTTTCAGATACAGAAAAAGCACATAAACTATTTATAATCAATTTAAACTTTGAGAAAATTAGGTAACTGTGTGAAATATTTATATGCAGTTTTTGGAAATGAATGTTTCTTTTGTTGGTAAGAGTATCTGTCATTCTGCAGCAACTAGCCATGGTAGTGGGAACGAGTATTTTTATGAACTTTATGGTCAAGGGCTCATGAAGGACAATACATATTTCTGCCATGGACTTATTTAAAGAATTCTGCTTTTAAGCTCTAAATATAAATAATAACACCTTTTTAGGTCCTTGGAAACTGTTATCTTTGATTTGACTCTGTCACTAGTATAGTCACTGTATCTCTAACATGAAGAACTCTGTGTAATTACATAAACTCTATGATTTAAGGCAGCTTTTTTTCCAAAAAAAGAACCTAAAATGCAACAACAGCTCAAACAATCCCTAAAATAAGTAGCAAAATAGATCCTAAAAACTCTGGAAAGCAAACACAGTCAAAGTGAGAATCAAGTACAGGAGTTGAGATCAGCAGGCTTATAAATTTTTATAGCATATTTTAAAAAGAACCTTGTGGGATAAATTGTGTCATTTAGATCATTATATATTGATTTTGGATACTTAATACAAGCCATAAATTAATATGCATTTATATGAATTCCAAAACATATTTTCAGAGTAATTTTAAGTAGAAACAACAACAGCAACAACAAAAACACAATTTCCTTTCTATCAAGTACTGATGTCTGTGTGCATGTACTTCTTGATGGGTGGCTTTGTTATGTATAGGAAAGAGTGATAAAGCTGGGAGCTAATGAAGCTATTTCAAGACTTGACTGAACTATCATTCACTATAATGGCACTAAGAAAAAGTTAACTTGGTATTTTCAAGCTTAACAGAAGTAACTCCCACTAGCCAAAAGAATCTTTATCTTAAAATAGTATTCCATTTAGACTTGGGAAAAATCTGGTCATTTTCTATGGCACATATGAATGACATAGGGTTTTCCCCCCTATTAGTTATTGGACAAATATGATTTTTAATTAAGATGGATTACTCTACTATCACAGTAATATACAACAAGAACTCAGTCATAGGTAAAATGTTATTGTTATTGTTATGTACCATAGAGTCAGAACCGACCCATAGCTGACCCTCCAGTGGGTTTTCAAAGGCAGTTAATCACATGGGACTAGATTGCCTGTTCTTCACCCACAGAGCAGCTAGTGTCCTCAAACAGTGTGCCATCAGGATTGCAGTAGTTTCTTGCCACTAGGCCACCAGAGCTCAAAGGGACAATAAAGAAGGCAAGAACAATAATTACAAATCTGTAGCCATAGGGAAAAAAAAGTTGGTTAAACTTCATAATGACATTGCTTTGGAATACATTTCTAGATGTTTCTTGTCTCAATTTTACCTATAAAATGAAAAAGTGGATAAATTCTTTAGAATCATATATATGCATGTCTGTGTGTGTATGTGAATATATGTATACAGAGAGAGAGAGAGCAAGAGAGCAAGCAAGCGAGCGAGCTCTGGTAGCACTGGAGGTAAAAATCTGTTCTGCAATCCCAAAGTCACACGGTTTGGATCCACAAGCTGCTTAACAGGAGAAGAATGTATAATTTACTCCCGTGCAATTTACTGTTTCTGAAAACCTGCTGGAGGGTCAGATATGGGTCATAGAGACTTGATGTACAACAGCTGCCCTGTCCTGAGCCAGTCTCACTGACTCCGACAAACCTACCCCCATTGATAGACAGACAGATAGATAGATAGATAGATAGATAGATAGATAGATAGATAGATATAGATAGATGATAGATAGTTTGGGTCTCTTCTTCATAGGGTCACTATGAGTCATGCTTGATTTGATGTCACTTAACAACAATCTCTGTTGCGCTTGAGCCTGTATCTATTCATTTTATATTCTAGTAATGATTGCTAAACTGCTTAAAATACAATCTCAGATGTTATATACAATACAATTTTGTTCTTTTTTAAAAGATTTAAATGCTTAGGAAAAAGAAATATTAAGTTGGAGGATATGATCATGGTTTGGAGTTTTCATGTGGTGCTTTGGTTCTTTGTGACTGATACAAGAGAGCAATTGCCATCTTTTCTGACTATCAATGACAGTGATGCAATTAATACAAATGGAGAAAAGCATCTTGTTTAAAATGTTAAGTTTCACTGTTCCAATTAGAATGGAGCCTGGCCTATTCAGTACCATATTCATAATCTGCCATGTTTGTGTCCTAGTCCATTACTACAGTCACTGTGTCAGTCCATCTCCATAAACATCATCTTCTCTTTCCCTGACCCTATACCTTTACCAATAAGATGTTTGTTTCCACGGACTGACCTCCACTGAAAACATGTCCACAGGATATGAGAAGTTTACCATACTCTTCTCTAAGAAGTATTCTGGTTGTTCTTCCTCTAAGACAGATTTGTTTATTCTCTTTAAAGCTTATGTGACACTCAGTGTTGTTGTTATTAGGTGTCATTAAGTCAACCACCATTCATAGCAACCCTATGATCTCTAAATCTGAAACTTTGCCTTGTCTTCCCAGGCTTCCTTTTGAAATCTTCCATTCAGCTCCTTAATTTCTTTATTTCTTCCCTTTGTCTTGGCTTCTTGGTGCTTTAGTGAAATATTCAGAGTCTCTTCAGGCATCCTTTTGGTGTTTTCTCCTTCTGTCCTTCTAATGACCTTTTGCATTCTTCATGGATAATATTTTTGATATCCTCTCATAGCTCATCTGACCAAAACAAGGATAGGTGTCTAATGTGGTACAGACATTTGGCTAGTCATATGCAAATTCAAAGTTGATGAAAATGAAAACACACACATGGAATATAAACTGTGACCTCAAACCTATCCCAACTGAATTTACAAACCATCTCAAAAAAAGATTTAATGCATCGAACACTAATGATTGAAGATAAAATAAGTTGTTGGTTGACTTCAAAGACATTATCCATGGGGGAAAAAAAGGTCATTACAAAGACAGGGGAGGGAGGAAGAAAATACCAAAAGAGATACTGGAAGAAACTTTCAAACTTAAGACTGCAATGTAGAGAAGCCAAAGCAAAGAGAATAAATACTGAGGTAATCGAGATGAATGGGAATTTTTTTGAGAAGACAAAGCAAGGCACTATATGAAATATACCAAAAATGGGGGCTAGAAAGCCAAAAGAGGAAAATACGCCAGGCATTTCACAAGCTAAAAGAACTAGAAAACAAAATCAAGGTATTGATTGCAATGTATAATTCTCTAAGCAAAATACTGCATGACATAGAGGATGCATTGAAAGAAGATGAAAGGAATACATAGTGTCTCTGTACTAAAAAGAATTGGTCAACATGGAATCTTTTCAGAAGGTAGCATATGACCCAGAACCAATAGTACTGAAAGAAGTACAAGCTGCATTAAGATATTACTAAAAAATAAGAGCCTAGGAATTTACAGAACGGTAATTAAGGTGTTTCAACAAACAGATATAACCCTGGGAATGCTTACGATTCTACATAATTAAATTTGGAAGTCATATACCTGCATGACTAACTGGAAGAAAATCATATTTGTTTCCACTCCCTAAAAAAAGGTGATCTAACAAAGTTTGGAACTTATCAAGCTTGTCTGAATTGACTCATTAGATTGGCACTATATTTAAGAAGTAAATTGTTTTAAGATGCCTAACCTTTACTAGATGATGGGATAAAAGCAATGTACCACACCTGTTCCTTCTCAGATGTTATTAAACCACTGTCTGTCCATATGAAATGCATTGAACTCTTCAAAATGCCAGCATCATCATTAGAATTGGTGTCATTATGTAATTTTATTGAAAAGCAGAATATGACTAAAAAAATTTCAGATCGTGATATTTATAATTCCTGGTTGACAATAGACCTAAATACACTATCTTACGTTGTTGTTGTTGTTATGTGCTGTCGAGTCGTTTTCGACTCATAGCGACCCTATGCACAACAGCCCTAAACCC
>NW_006399948.1:1472733-1477672 GCF_000299155.1 Elephantulus edwardii
CCAATCCTTCTTCCTAGTCTGTCTTAATCTGAATGTTCAGATTTAGAGGAGTATCTGACAGACAGCAATTTGTGAAGCAGTGAAAGATAAATTCCTTATTGTGGAGTTAAGCATTAGTTACAGTGTTGACCCCACCCTTAGCCCAGAGCCTTGACCCACTTACTTCCCAGCTCCACCCTCCAGCAGGATAACCCTTTGCATCTGCCAAGTCCCTTCAGAAAATATCTTCCATTGTCCAACCCATGATCTGACAGCTGGTATCTTAAGCTTTCTTAGCTTCTGTGATTCCAAACACTATCTTATAGCAAGTAAAAATTTAGCAACTTTCTGAATCTATTGTGTTTATTAAAAAAATATTTTCTTTTTTTTCTATTAGTTTATTTACAAAATTAAAATACAAATTTGAACAAATTCTTTCAATTTCCCTCACCCCCACCCATCAAACTGTACAACTCAATGATTGATCCCTCTCTCCCTGCACATCCACATCCCTCTGCTTCCAGCCTCTCCCACCCCTCGTGTGTCCTTATACTCATATAAGGATCATATACTTGTATACAATAACAGTTTTATACAATATTTATCCTTATGGTACTGAGTTAGTTCACTCAGAAAAATTCTCCAATCCCATTCAAGTTAGATAATAATTTACAAAGTTAGTGACCCCATTGAAAGTTCCATAGGTTTAGAGGTTGTATTTCTGAAGCTCAGGATTAACTCTCAACCATTTAGCAACGTGTAATACACATTTATTTAGTGAATGAATGAACTAATATGTCCCAAATTAAGGGGAAATTAGTGAGAAAACACTCTAGGTAATTGAAACATTTGTGAAGAGCATTTTGCCTTTAGAGTTCTCTCTGATAATGAAATTCTGCTGCATGAAAATTTATGAACATAGCTGATAATTTTTTAAAGGACAATTTCATGTGCTTCGTTGATTGACACTTGATTGAAAAAAGGAAAACAAAGTGGTATATAAATTTGTCCTTGGAACATTGTTCTTATTGCACATATTTTGAGTGTCTTCTGAATTGTATTGGTTTGTCTGATATTTTAAAATTTAATATTCACAAGTGTTATATTTCATATTACAACTGTAAATCACATAGTATTTATTATAAATATATTATGTATACTCCTAGGTGCTTATTATATTCTCTCTCTCTCTCTTCCTATGTGTTTATTCATAAAATAATTCAAATTCTACAAACCCTAACTAGATTTTTTTTTAATTTTATCATCTATATTAGACACTCATAGCATCAAACTTAGCCTTAATTTGTATTCAGAGACTTGAGACACTTGTTCTAGTTCTAGCTGTTGCTACAAGAGATAACAAGTTGGAGAGCTCATAGAAAGCCCACCTTGAGCAGCAGACTTTTTTAATTGATATGGATCCTAAAGAAGTCAGTCCAGCAAGACAGAATCATTAGATTATATTAGTATTAGGCAATATTCAGCTTGATAACACATACACCTCTGATAGAAGAGTTTATCCCACCTAAACTGCACCTGTTGTACAGCTCTGGTGGTATGGTCTGTAGTGAGTGAGCTGCTTATCCAAACGGTGCACATTTCTAGCAGTTTGAATCTATCAATGACTCCTCAGCAGAAAAGATGAGTAATAGCCTTCTGCACAATTTATAGCCTCATAAAACTGACAGATGCTGGCTATGAGTTTGAACCAATTTAACAACAATGAGGTGTTTGGTTGACATTTTATTTGCTTCCTTTGCTGTTGGGGCTTTTTGAATTTTACTATATTATGCTCGCTATGAGTCGCAAACGACTTGACGGCACATAACAACAACAACAACAACATACTCACATGAAAGGAGCTCTGTTGTCCTAGTAGCAAGAAGCTGTGCTGCAATCCCAAAGGCATGTGGTTTGATGTCACCAGCTGTTCCATGGGAGAAAGAAGGACAATCTCTTCCCCTCTGATTAACTGCCTATGAAAACCTGCCTGAAAGTCAGTTACTGATTGGTTCTGATTCTATGGTACATAACAACATTTAGATGAGCAATAATAGATGAAGATCTTGAGGAGAGACATTAATATTTATTACTCCTTATTGATATTACTGACTTTTGCCTGAAACTTTAGAAAAGCTTCTAGGACTCATTTCTTGCCTCTTCCTCTTTGTTAATATGCCGGAATAAACAGCTAAATTGAGTTAATATCCTTTTACCATAAAATATTGTTCATCATATCTTTAACACCCTATTTTTCCAAGTCTTCCTGGGCTATTGCTATAAAAGTTTCTTATTTCCACCCTGTAAACTTTTATTACAATCACAATGAAAATAACATAGCATAGTAAAAAAAATTTTAAAAATATATATACATACACATACACACATATATGCATTCACACATATACCTATATATACATATATGTACATATATACATACACACATATATACACACAAATATACACACATATACAAACACATACACACACATATATACACATATATCTATGCACATATATACATACACACACACACATATATATATATATATACACACATATATACATACATACACACACACTCACATTTATATATATACACACCAACAAAAACTCACCAACCCACTGGAGGGCTACCCATGAATTATTCCTGTCTCCATAGCAATAAAATAATTTTCTATCTGTATTCTATAGCACTGGTCTGTAATTTTTTTCTACAGAGGTAACTCATGTTTGCTGTGATGCCAAACACTGTGACACTGATGTGTCTACTGTGATAATGGTTATCCGTGGTGGACAGTGTTTGGTGGAGCTGCCCTATTAAAATAAGCTTGGAAGAAGGAGTGGCATTCACTTCAGAAACAGCTTGCCTCTATGAACTTAGAGAAACGATGAAAGTTATCCAAGTGTTCAGGTTGTTTGTTCATAGGGTGGCTATGAGTTGTCTATAACTCGATGCCACTTAACAACATCTGGCTCTAACTACAGTTTAAATTCTTCTCTTTTAGTCTCCACAACTTCATAGAATAATTTTTACAATTTCCTATTTTAACATACCTCTGACTCTTAAGGAACTCTAACAAACTGTGGTAATTCATTACCTAGCCTGAGCTTACATTTTTAGTCTTCTGTCTTGTAACTTCCTGCTTTTTGTTTTATGATGCAGCAATACCAAATATGTCACTAACATATCTATCTATATTATTTTTTCCTGTTTCTTTCAGTAAATTCTCACTTGCAATATTGGTTCCAACATACTCTCTTTCATAAACCATACCCATTGTGAAATGTGAAATGTTTTAATAGCCAGTAATGAGAATGAGTTATAAGTCTGCTCAGCATTGGTGTGCGAATAAGCCAGCCTTTACACCTATGCTAAATTAACCACTCTGTGTCTATTAATAGATTACTATAAAACATAATCACTCCTGTGATAACCAAAGAAATATTTAAATAATTTTAGTGTCATGCTTATTATAGTAATAGGTAGATTCTTCTTTGTAAACTCTTGTGATTTTCCTAAGAAACTCTCTTTATCCTTATCAATAGCCAAATATTATTTTTATGTTCTGACTCTATGCTATACAACAACCACAATCATTAAGAAACATTGCAGAATCAGTAAATAAATTAGTTGGAGGTGAAGTGAGAGAGAAAATGATAGATTCAGAGAAGTAATATTTTCAAGGCTGAAAAAAAGATCATTTTGTAAAATAAAATTTAGTAATCTTGTTGACAGCTTCAGTTTTCTTGGCTCTACAATCAATACTCTTGGTACCAGCAGCCAGGAAATTAAAATATGAATTGTATTGGGAAGATCTGCTGTCAGAAACCTTTCCAAAGAACTAAAGAGCAACAATTTCAGTCTGGAGACTAAGGTGCTCCTGATATAGGCCATGGTCTTCGCAATTACTTACTGTGCATCAGAAAGCTAGACAATGGCTAGGGATGATAGAAGGAGAGTTGATGCTTTTGAGCTGTGAGGCTGGAGAAAAATTATTGAATATAATATGGACTGCTAGGAGAACAAACACATTCATCTTGGAGAGTGTTAAACCAGGCTGCTCCTTGGAGGCAAGGATTCTGAAGCTTTGTCTGACATACTTTGAACCTGTTGCAAGGTGGAATCAGTCCTTGGAGAAGGAAATCATGCTTGGGAGGGTGGAGGGACAGTGCAGGGTAGGAAGATTCTCGATGACATAGATTGATTCAGTGACTGAGGTAATGAAGAGAGATGTGTCAGAGATAATAAGATTGGCAAAGGATAGAGCAGGGTTTAGGGTCACTATGAGTAGCAGGCAACTCGACGTCACTTAACAACAACAACAACAATCTGTGTTAGTTTGTATCATTCTCACTGTTCTAACAAATAAATCACCAAATTCTGTTAATCTAGTACAACTGTTCATTTTTGCTCACTTAGTAGTCTAATGTTGATGTCAGTGTAGTTAGGAGTAGTTCTATGCAGTGATTTAAAGTTTTAGATTCTTTCCATGCCATGACTCCACCATCAATTAGGGTCTGAATTTTCCGCATCCTACTTGAAAACGTTGTTTTTATCAGGTGCCATCTAGTCGCATATGGTTTAGAATCAGGAAAGGAGTGTGTCAGGAATGCATCCTGTCTCTGTATATTTTCAGTCTATATGCGGGTCAGATCATTCAAGGAGCTAGGCTTTAAAAAGAGGAATGTGGCCAAAGGATTGGAGAAAATGTTTGAAATCCAGATAACACAACCTTGCTTGCTGAAACTGACGAGAACCTGAAGTACTTGCTACAGAAAGTGAAGGACTGTAGTCTGCAATAAGGATTGACGCTTAACATCAAGAAGACAAAGGTTCTGGATATAAGTCCCTTATCTGATATGTTATTACTGAATACTTTTTCCCAGTCAGTGGCCTCCCTTTTTACCCTGTTGGAGAAGTTTTTGGATGTGCATAGGGATTTGAGTCTTAGAAGGT
>NW_006399948.1:1481267-1484334 GCF_000299155.1 Elephantulus edwardii
AGACAAAGGTTCTCACCACTAGGCCAACTAACTGCCACCACCAAGAGGTAGAAGATACTCAGGTTGTTAATAATTTCAGCTTACTTTTCTCTACAATCAAATCTCAGCACCAGGAGTCAGGAAATCAAAAGATGAATTTCACTGGGAAAATTTGCTGTCTGGGACCTCTCCGAGTACTAAGAAACAAAGATGTCAGTCCAGAGACTAAGATGTACCTGATTCAGCCCATGCTCTCTGCAATTACTTGCTATGCATCAGGAGCTGGATGAGGACTAAGGATGACATAAGAATTGATGACATTGTCTTTGAGTCATGGTTCTGAAGAAGGGTAATTGAACATACTAAGAACCACCAAAAGAACAAAGATGTCTGCCTCGGAGAGACTAAAATCACGTTTCTCCTTGGAGGCTGGGATTTAAGGCTCTATTACACATACTTGGGATGTGTGGCCAGGAGGGACTTAGTTTTAGGGAAGGTTATCATGCTTGGAAGAATATAAGAACATTGTAGGAGGTGAAAACCCTAGATAAGTTGACACAATAACAGGGGTAATGGTGGTAGGTGTTTCAGAGTCAATGAGACTGCCTCAGGATAGGGCAGGCTTCAGAGCTGTTGTTCTTAGGGTTGCTATGAGTCACAGGCAACTCAATGGCACATTACAGCAACAACAAGGTGCATAAGAACTATACTGACCCTGTGAATAAGAGATATGATCCACGTCCTATCTTGTGCCACCCTCATATTTCCTGACACACTCAAGCCCATTGCTGTCATCACTATGTAAATTTACCTGGTTGAGGGTCTTCCTCTCCTTCAGCAACCCTCTGCCTTTCAAAGCATGATGTTTCTCTCTAAGGAATAACCTCTCCTAATAACATAGTCAAAGTATATGCGATGAAGCTTTATCATCTTTGCCTACAAGGAGCACTCTGGATATAGTTTCTGCAAGACATGTGTGTTCTTTCGGCAGTCCATGGAATATTCAATCATTTCCTCCAATAGCACAGCTCAAATGCGTCATTTTTTCTTCTGCCATCCTTATCCATTTTCTAGCTTTCACATGCATAGCAAGCGTCCAGAAGGAACATATTCTGAATAAGATGTACCTTAGACCTCCAACTACATCATTGTTTCTCAATAGTTTGGAAAGGTCCCTGACTACAGATTTTCCCAGTGCAATATGTTTCCTTGATTTTCTGACTGTTGGAAATCAAGGAAATATGGTGATTGTGGATCCAAATAATATGAATTTGTTCACAGTTTCACTCTTTTCCTCATATCTTGATGTGCATTGGTAAGAGTTTTTGTTTTCCTGATGTTGAGATGTAATTCCTATTGAAGGCTGTATTCTTTGATCTTCTGCAGCACATGAAGCATGTCCTCATCACTTTCAGCAAGCAAGATGTGTCATCCACATAGTGCCAGTTAATGATGAATTTTCCTCCAATCTTGATGTCACATTCTTCCACATAGAGTACAGCTTCTTGAATAATTTGTTGAGCATGCTTGGAATTCTGTCTCCATACCTTTTCAATCTGTATGCAGAGCAAATCATCCAAAATGCTGGGCTGTACGAGGAGGAATGTGGCATCAGCACTGGTGGAAGAGACATCAACAACCTGCGTTATGCAGATAACACAACCCTGCTTGCTGAAACTGAGGAGAACCTGAAGCACTTGCTGCTGAAGGTCAAGGACTGCAGCCTCCTATTGAAGCTCAACATCAAGAAAACAAAGATTCTCACCACTAGGCCAATTGGCAGCATAAGAATGGATGGTGAAGTGATTGAGATAGTTAACAATTTTAGTTTACTTGGCTCTACAGTCAACACTCTTGGTAATAGCATCCAGAAAATCAAGAGATGAATTGCATTGGGAAAGTCAGCTGTGAGGGACCTCTCAAGAGTACTGAAGAGCAACAATGTTAGGCTGGAGACTAAGGTGTGCCTGATCCAGGCTATGGTCTTCGCAATTACGTTCTATGTATCAGAGTGTTGGACAGTGAATAGGGATGATAGAAAGAGAGTTGATGCCTTTGAGCTGTGAGGCTGGAGAAGAGTGAAGAATATACCATGGACTGGGGGGATGGGGGTTGTTGTGTCGGGGTTAGTGAGACTGGTTCAGGACAGGGAAGGGTTCAGAGCTGCTGTACATACTATTACTATATATCACAAGTGACTCAATGGCATATAAAAACAATAACATACTATGACAAGTTTGGAAGCAGTAGTGGCATCCATATCCTAAATTACATGCTTTCAGAAACCCTATGAACTTTGATAAACGTTGATAGTTGTAGAGGGGCTTCAAGCCTTTTCTTCATAGGGTTGCTATGAGTCATTCTCAATTAGAGGGCAATCACCAATAACATAAAAATATAATAGATATGGAGAGATAACACAACCCTGACACACTCTTTTCTTAATTGTAAACCATGTAGTATCATATTGGTCAAGGTCCATGTTTGACATGAGCATAATTAAGTGCTCTGGGATTCCCATTCTTCTTAATGTTAGCCAAAACTTACTATGAGCCATACAATCAAATGCCTTCACATAGTCAATAAAGAGTAAATAGACATTCTTCTGTATTCTTCACTTTCAGCCAAGATCCCTCTGACATCATCAATGATATTCCTGGTGACATGGACTCTTCTAAATCCAAATTGACCTTCTAGGAGTTCCTTATTTATGTTAATGTTTTAGCTAGTTTTGAATGATCTTTAGTAGAATTTTGCTTATATGTGATGTTAATGATATTGTTTAATAGTTTCCACATTCTATTGGATTACCTTTCTTTTGAATGGGCTCAAAAATGGACATCTTCCAATCTATTGGCCAGACAGGTGTCCTTCAAATTTCCTGGAATAGACTGATGAGTTCATTTAGAGTTGCATCTGTTAATTTAAACATGTCAGTTGGTATCCAATTAATTCCTGGGCCTTATTTTTTTGCCAAGACTTTCAGTGCAGCTTCACCTTCTTCCTTCTTTACTATTGGCTCCTGTTCATATGATACTTCCTGAAATGTTTCAGTGTCAGTCAATTATTTTTGGCACAGTGACTCTGT
>NW_006399948.1:1484679-1486421 GCF_000299155.1 Elephantulus edwardii
GCAGAGTTTAGGGCTATTGTACATAGGGGTCGCTATGAATCGCAAGTGACTCGACGGCACATAACAACAACAACAAAGTTCTCTTAACTTAAGAAATGCAGATTGAGTTCTTCCCTTTCTACTATTCATGATCTATGGACCTTCCATTATAATACGTTGCTTTGTCTTCTTGAGCTGCTCTTTAAAATCTTCTGTTCAACTCTTTTACTGCAGCAAGTTTTTCCTTGTTTTGGCTTATCGGTACCCATAGTCTCTTTTGACATCCATGAGTTTGTTTTTTGTTTTGTTTTCTTTTTGTTTTTCTCTTCTGTCTTTGTAATGACCTTTTGCGCACTCTCGCTATCTCTCTCTCTCTTTTTTTTAATATGCCAAGTTCTTTATTGATTTCATTTCTTGCATTTGAAATACTCTTCAATGACATCCTTGGCCTGGGATTCTTTGCCATAGTCCTTAACAACTACACAACTGCAGCCAACTACTTTGTGGGGCTTTCCTTCTCAGTCAATTTTGCAGAGGCCTACCCACTCCCCCAGTTTCTTATTATCATCCACCTTTATCAAGTTGATTTGGTGTTCAGCACAAAGGGCCCCTAATAACTTGACATACACAGGCTCATTACAGTTA
The DNA here is from genome assembly GCF_000299155.1 of Elephantulus edwardii. Lineage (NCBI taxonomy): Eukaryota > Metazoa > Chordata > Mammalia > Macroscelidea > Macroscelididae > Elephantulus > Elephantulus edwardii. The sequence continues at coordinate 1,485,304 of NW_006399948.1, forward strand.
GATGCAAGCACACAAAGATGGGCTAGGCACTTGTCTAAGGCTCTGGCAGCTTCGCGGATTCCTCGTGCTAGGCCATCGTGGATGTGGGCAATCTTTAGCACCTCTTGTAAAGCGGTATTAACGTCCATTACACCTCCAGCAGCAATGCCTTCCTCAGCCATGGCGGTCGATTATGGGTGGAGAGGAATCTTCTACGCACCCAGGCCTCAGCCTCCGCACAACTCCGTGGCAACAGGGGAAAAGCACCTTTGGCTCTCTTAATAGATTATATCTTGGATGTCATCCCACAGCTCATCTGGTTTCAATAATTGGTGCCTCAAACCTACTCTTAAGATTATTTTGAAATTCTGGTTGAATAGACTCAAGATTATATTTTGGTTCTCATGAACTTAATTTCCTTCAGCCTCAACTTGAACTTGCACAAGAGTAATTGATGGTCTGACCCGTAGTCTGCTCCTGGCCTAGTTTTGCCAGCTGATATTGAGCTTCTCCAACTATTCCTTTCACTGTCAAATATAGTCAGTCTGATTTCTATGTAGTCCTTTAGATGAGGTCCATGTGAAAAGTCACCATTTGTGCATTGTTATTTTAAGGTATTTACAATGCATAAATGACTGAACATACAAAATTTGATCATTCTATTTCAAGCTTCATTTCTTTTTCCTAATTGTTTTTCTTGTATATTGGTTTGCATACAAAATTCATATACATTGTGTTTAATTTACATACATTGTGCTTCACATATTGCTCTATTCACATTCTGCTTCATAATATTATCCCCATAAATGTGTTTTATAAAATTAATTACTGTTGATCCATTCTTGTTATTACCTCACTTTTTCAGGTTCCTGCTGCATTTTTCCTAGTATCTTCAACTCCATTTCTGTCATCAAGTTCCTACTTTCCTACCACAGGCCATGGTCTTTGCAATCACTTGTTATGCATCAGAGAGTTGGACAATGATCAAGGAGGATAGAAGGAGAATTGATTCCTTTGAGCTGTGGTGCTGGAGAAGAGTACTGAGAGTACCATGGACTGCTAGGAAAACAAACAGATTTATCCTGGAAAGGGTTATACCGGGTGGCTCCTTGGAGGCAAGGATTCTGAGGCTCCGTCTA
>NW_006399948.1:1486536-1492704 GCF_000299155.1 Elephantulus edwardii
GAGCAGAGTTTAGGGCTGTTGTACACAGGGTCGCTATGAGTAGCAAGTGACTCGACGGCACATAACAACAACAACGACATCCCGTCTTCATTATTTCCAACTTTTGCATTCTAGTTACCAACTAAAACTAATGATAGCATGTTTAGTCAATTTTCACTGCAGGATTTAGTAAAAAATTTCAATTTCCTCTTCTTTGGCTTTAGCTGTATGAATGAATATTGAATAATTACTGTTTTAACAGGTTTTCTTTGTATGTGTATGAATACAATTCTATGACTCACAACAAAGCAGTTCAGGATAAAACTTGAAATTGACTTTTTGACTATGACTACAATATGATTCTTCTTCTGTTTTCCATTCTCAGCATGGTATATCACGTGATTATCTGATTCAAAGTGACCAAAGTTAGTTCATCGCATCTTACTAATGCCTAGAATATGTTCCATTTTATATTTAATAACTTTTATCTTTCTAACATTCGTGCTTAGTTCATTCCATTTTTTCAATTATTCACGGATGTTTGCCGCAATTTTCCCTCATTTTGATTGAGTTCCAATCTGGGCTCTTTTGCTAATATTGCAACTATCCATGTTCCTCTAGTGTTCACAGAGGTTTCAAAGACCTATTAGTTAAGAAGAGGATGGCCAATCCTATTTCCTAGTCTGTTTTAATCTGAAAGTTCTACTAACGCCTGTCCAGCATGGGTGACCTGGGAAAATGAGGGAGGAAAAAGAAAAGAGAAGAAAGAACATGTGGAAGAATCACAGTCCTTCATTAGTTTTCACCTATAACTGGTAAGGTTCAATTCTGCTCAAATTCTCATATGGATGAGAATGTTATCCAGATCAATGATTGGAAAACGTTTTTCTGCTAAAAGCCAGACAGTAAATGTTTTATAATTTGTGGGTCATATGACTTCCATTTCAACTATTTAATTTTATCTTGTAGTTTAGAAGCTAACAAACAAATATGTTAATGTGTGTATGGATATAGTCCAGTAAAATGTTGAACTCTAAATTTCACATAATTTTCACAGTGTCATAAAATACTATCTTTCTGATTTTCCCCAATCATTTAAAAATTTCCTAAGCCTTACAGAAACAAGTAGCCTATAAATGCAAATGGTCTCTGGTCAAAATTTATTCTGGTTTCAAAATGATACCCCTGTCTCGTTACTGCCATCAGAAACAAATTCATATTGTTTTGATAGAAAATTAGCTGTATTTCTTTTAATGTGCCCTTTGGGCCACAAATTATTCATGGATAACATTTTCATACATAAAGATTATGCTTAGCCATTCCCAAAAGATATTGAGCACTATCTCACCAAATTACAGCACATAACACAAATTTATGAGTCTCCTGGCAATCCCTAGTACTTTTCATCAGATCTGGTTATGGTAAAGTAAGTGACAAATAAATATTTAATGTAAATGAATAAAGAAGGGATAGGATAAGTGGATAGAAAGGTAAAAGTAGGAAATACATAAAATTATTTTCTATGCATCTGAAAGTTGAACAATGAATAGACATAACCAAAGAGTGATCAATGAGTTTGGACTGAGGTGTTGGGGAAGAGTACAGAATATCCCATGGACCACCAAAAGAATAAACAAATCTGTCTCGGAGGACGTACAAGTAGTGTAATATAGAACTTAACCTTCTATACCTCGGGCATATTGTCAGGAGTGTCTAGTCCTTGCAAAAAGGCATAATTCCAGAAAAGTTAGAAGGTCATAGAAAGATAGGAAGAGGTTCAACAAGATAGATTGAAACAGTGACTATAGTAATGACCTTGAATGTGTTGGAGATTGTGAAGATGTTTCAGGATAGAGCAAGGTGAAAATCAGTTATTCTTATATAGGGTCTCTAAGAGTCATACATAATCCACTCAATGACACACAACAATTACAGTAGGAACTCTAGTGGCATACCTAGTCCACAGTATAATATGTTGCTAACCACAAGACTGCTTGTCTCCAGGAGTTTGAATCTACTGTGGCTCTGATAAAGAAAGAAGGACAGTCTTCTCTTTGTAAAGTTTATAACCTTGGAAAACTGATGGAAGGTTCTTAAGAATCAAAATTGACTCCAAAGCAATACCCTGGCTATTATTAGTGATATTTCTATATAAAATATTCTCAGGTTAGTTTGATTACATTGAGAAACAGCTTCCCCATTCACTATTCATAGCCCCACTTGTCTAATCATATCTAGAGATGGTGAGCTTTGGAAAGTATATGCTCCTTGCAAGAAGCAAAAATCTTACCTTTTCTTCCGTATTGAAATACATTTGAGGCCCAAGAGATGTTTTATGCTAACAAGCTTTTGGGGTCCACACTAGTTTTATAGGAAATACACTTCTACAAAAATAAAATAATGTCATGTTAATCTGTATCTAGTCTTGTCCTTGCAAAGAAACACGTGCATGATTCACTGCGTGGTATGATCATTATGGCAGTTGTTTCTCCTTGTTATTTTTTTCTACTTATACTTCTTTCCCTCAACAAATTGTTGCTTACGTTGAGAAGAATGGAAATTTCAGAACACCTGATTGTGCTCATGCAAAATCTATGCTTGGACCAAGATTGTCCTCAGAACAGAGCAAGGAAATATTGCATGGTTCAAAATCAGGGAAGGATTGTATCAGAAATGTGTCCTGTCTGTATACCTTTTCAATCTATATGAAGAACAGATCATTTGAGAGACTGGACTTTATGAGGAGGAATGGGGCATCAGCACTGGAGGAAGATTCATTAACAACCTGTGTTATGCAGATGATACAGCATTTCTTGCTAAAACTGAGGAGGGCCTGAAGCATTTGATGCAGAAGGTCAAGGGGTATGTTATTGTGGTTGTTGTTGTTATGTGCCATTGAGTCGCTTGCTACTCACAGCGACCCTATGTACAACAGCCCTAAACTCCGCTCTGTCCTGTGCCAATTGCACTGTCTCTGACACTCCCATCACAATTATCCCAGTCACTGAACCAATCCACCTCATAGAGGGCCTTCCTCTCCTGCGCCGTCCCTCCACCCTCCCAAGCATGATGTCCTTCTCCAAGGACCAGTCTCTCCTCACAACATGTCCAAAGTATGTTAGACAGAGCCTCAGAATCCTTGCCTCCAAGGATTCACCCGGTTTAACCCTTTCCAGGACGAATCTGTTTGCTTTCCTAGCAGTCCATGGTATTCTCAGTACTCTTCTCCAGCACCACAGCTCGAAGGCATCAATTCTCCTTCTATCCTCCTTGATCATTGTCCAATTCTCTGATGCATGCCAAGTGATTGCGAAGACCATGGCCTGTATCAAATGCACCTTAGTCTCCAGAGAGACAGCATTGCTCTTCAGCACTTTGGAGAGGTCCTTAACAGCAGACTTTCCCATCACAATGCTCCTTTTAATTTCCTGGCTACTGGTGCCAAGAGTGTTGACTGTGGAGCCAAGCAAACTAAAGCTGTGTACAATCTCAATCTCTTCACCATCCACCCTGATGTTGCCAATTGGTCCAGTGGTGAGAATCTTTGTCTTCTTGACATTGAGCCTCAATCCATATTGTAGGCTGCAGTCCTTTACCCTCTGCAGGTGCTTCAGGTCCTCTTCAGTTTCAGCAAACAGGGTTGTGTCATCTGCATAATGCAAATTGTTGATAAATCGTCCACCAATCTTGACTCCACACTTCTTCTCATAGAGCCCAGCCTCCCGGATAATCTGTTCTGCATATAGTATGGAGATAGGATGCATCTCTGGCATACACCCTTCCAAATTTTGAACCATGCATTGTTCCCTTGCTCTGTTCTGACTGCCTCCTGGTCCAAGTATAGGTTTCACATTAACATGATCAAGTGTTCTGGGATTCCCATTCTTCTCAGAGTCAGCCATAGTTTGTTATGATCCACACAGTCAAATGCCTTTGCATAGTTAATGAAACAGAGATAGACATTCCTCGGGTACTCTCTGCTTTCAGCGAAGATCCATCTAACATCAGCTACAATATCCCTAGTACCACAACGCCTTCTAAACCCAGCCTGGACTTCTGGTAGTTCTCTGCTGATGTGCTGTTCCAGTCGTTTCTGGATAATCTTCAGTAAAATCTTGCTCGCATGTGAAATCAATGAGATTGTTCTATAGTTTCCACACAAGGGGTATAGTTTGCTATATTAATTGAACCTTAATATCAGGAAAATAAAGATTCTCCCACTGAACCAATTTGAAGCATCATGATAGAGAAAATATGGAAATCGTTCACAATTTCAGCTTTCTTGGTTCCACAATCAACATTAACACCAGCAGTAAGGAAATAAGAAGATGACTTGCATTAGGAATATCTACTGTCAGGGACCTCTCTACAGTACTGAGGAGGACTAACATTGGGCTAGAGGCTAATGTTTGCCTAATCCAGGCCATGGTCTTCACAATTACTTGCTATGCATCAGAGAGTTGAACAGTGACTGAAGAGGACAGTTAAGAATTGATGTCTTTGAGTTATGGTGCAGGAGAAATATACTGAACTGCCAAAAAAACAAACAGGTCTATCTTGGAGAAGTTAAAAGAAAGCTGCTCCTGGAGGCAAGGATTATGAAGCTCTGTCTCACATACTTTGGGCATGTTACCAGAAGGGACCAGTCCTTGGAAACAGACATGTTTGAAATGGTGGAGGTACAGAACAGTAGAGGAAGCTCCTGTATGAAATGGACTGACACAGTAACCGGAGTAATGAGGGTAGGCATGTCAGAAGCAGGGAGATAGACTCAGTAAAACTGGATTTAGAGCTATTATGCACAGAATTTTTATATGCTTGTGTAAAAAGAGTAAGGGCTACATCGTGAGAGCCATATCTGACCTCTTCCAATTTCACAGGGGCAATCTGTCCCCGTCCACAGTATCAACAACACAAAATCAATTCTCATGAAATCAGACTTGTCTCCTGTGCTTTTTACTCATCTCAGAACCAATCTTATTGCTTTGCTGAGTCTAAATCAGATGGATGTGATAGCTCACAGACTACACAAAACCATGTTGGGTAAGTCAAAGGTTATTATTCAGATTAACAACAGAATACAATCAAGACAGCTCCCAAAATACGCATGCAGGCACCTCACACTCAAGTCTCGTAGCTCTAAGTATTTCCAAGTTCTAAGTCCTGTCAGTATTGGCTTCCCCCTTGCATTTGCCAACAAAGTTCTCACTTTTGCCAATATTAGCTCTCCTCAAATATACAACAAACCTCTCAACCCTGCCAATTTTGACTCTCCATCCAATTTTCCATGAAAGTTCTCAATCCTGCAAATATTGGCTCTACCTTCTCCTGCCTTCCCATTCAGCTATTGCTGAGGCCACCATCCTGAAGTGTGTCCTGCATATTTTACTTTGGGAGGGGGTCTTTCTTCTCTGGCTGGGGGAAGAATTCTGTTTTTGCAGCTAGCGCTCTTCAATTTATTGGCAATACTACCTAATCCTTTCGTAGATTGCTGAGACTGGTTAATTTCCTTGTGGGAATGTAGATAGCCAATCCCCTGGTGGATAAGCTAATAGGCTTCATTCACATGGTTCCACCCACACACAAGGACCAATTATCCACATTTAAATAATACTAGAAAAGGCATATTAAAAGGCAAACTCCATAGTTGAAGTCAACAGCATATAACAACAGAAAGCCTTGATGTCATCTTAACAATAAGCCTAGAGAGCATGAAAATCTTTTGTATTTTGTGTCAATCTTTGCTTCATGGGTGAGTTTTTGCTGAGATTTTTTTATGAGTCTTTTTCTTTAAGAGAAAATTTCTTTTGTTCTTCAATTTCTTATTTATGCATTCTCTTCAACTTTTGTTTTCAGATTAGTAAATTATTTCCTGAATTCATATGACAACTTTACCAAGCATGCATATTTCCTTAGCACTTATCAATTTCTTCCTGGACCTAGAATAGAGATAATCTGCATCCAATTATATACACATGAAAGTTTTAGAAAAGCTTTGCCACTGCACTGTATAAGATTTACATTCCCTCCACAACCTCGAACCCTTATTCACTGTTGGTGGGAGTGTAAAATGGTGCAACCACTGTGGAAAGCATTGTGGCACTTTCTCAAAAAGTTGCAAATAAAGATACCATTTGACCCAGCAATTCCACTACTGGGAATATACCCTAAAGAGACCATAAATGACAT
>NW_006399948.1:1493374-1495167 GCF_000299155.1 Elephantulus edwardii
AAAAAAAGATTTACATTCCTAGGGTCACATATCTATTTCTCTGTTATCCACCACCTGTTTGCTTGCCTAATACTACGTGTCAATTTTATTGTTACAGTGCTTCATTACCAACATCAGTGTCTACTGTAGCTAGGGAGATCCTAGTTTCTATAACAAATTAACTCCTCAAATTGACTCACACAATGTAGTAAAGGACTATTTTTCATATACTGAGCATGCTAGTTGACTCAGTCCAGAAATCATCTTTCTCTGTCTCAGGGATCCAGGCTCTTTTGGTCTTGGGGGTTGTAAAAACAGTGTATTAGGCAAGGAAACAGGAGCAAATCTAGTTCAATCTGTTTCTTCACATTTTTGCTGCTGCTGCTACTGTGTTTCAGTCTTGCTTCATTTCACATAGAAAATTTTTACTTAAAGGATATGTTGTACCCTTAGCTTCTTATTTGTAGATAGTAGTGAGATTCCCATTTTCTGCTTCTGAACCTACTCAATTTAAAGCCAGGTGGGATGGCAAAATTGATCAATACTATTATAGAAATCTACTTTCCTTATTTATAGGCTTACATTCATAAGTACTTTATCTCATTTACATTATTAGCAAGCTACACAGTCCATTTAGTAGACTACAAACATCTGACATCTATACCATCCTATTCAGCTATGTACTGAAAATAAAAGCCAATGTCTAGGAAAGCACTATTGTGTAATCCATTATAGCACAGAACAATCATCACGGTCTTAAATGCTCCTTTATCCAGTTAGTGAAAACAAATCCGCTTCTCAAACATCATAGACCACAAAACTACATATTTCTCTCCATTTACATTTTATTACTAGAGACTAACAGTTAGATACAAGATGAGTGGAGGGAATTGGGCAGGTGTATCTTTGATTAGGTAATTGTTCTTAGGGGACAATTCTCCATTACGGTGAAAGTACATGAGTATCTATTGAAAAACTAGTAGATAATTTAATTTTTTTATTCTAAAAGCAATGACAAACATTTAGAAGACTGACATCCATTAATTCTAATAGCAGAAATTGAAAATGTGTTTGAAGAATAATATAGCATATAGAAGAAGCCTTAGGTTAGAGATGGACATGATTGATATATCAGTCTCACCTCAGTTCTGAATGTATGAGACATTTATAGCAAAACCATCATCAATCATGAGCAAAATCATGTATTCTGCTATTGTGAAATGAACAATCCTTCTACTTTCCATAATGTTGTTGATTTCTGTCGAGACTCATAAGTGACCTTATGAACAAAAGACCTGAAGCCCTTTTATAACTATTGTCATTTCTTAAAGTTCATAGAGTTTCCAGAGGCATCATGTTGTGTTAGGAAGTGGATGTCACTCCTGCTTCTAAATAGTAATATATCTTATATGTTCCTAGAATCTTTAAGAACAGTGTTTGAAAATGAGGAATTTCACTATTCGACAAATACCATTATATGTGTTTAGGTAAAACCTGACTACATCCACTATTACTAAAAAACCCCTCAAAATAGTTTTTCTCTTCTTGAATGTTTATTTGCCAAAGTATTAACATAAACTAAAAAAAATATTGATATCTTTCAATTGTCAAGGAAAGCATATAATGAATCAAAGATTTAAACAAGATAGGACATGCTCACCAAGTTGTGCCAAGAAATCTGGAGAAGGACCACTTGGCCAACTGACTGGAAGAGATTGATGTTTGTTCCTATCCCAAAGAAAGGTGACCCAACAGAATGTGAAAACTACAGAACAATCTCACTGATTTCACATGCAAGCAAGGTTTTACTGAAG
>NW_006399948.1:1496265-1518454 GCF_000299155.1 Elephantulus edwardii
ATTGGCACAGGACAGAGCGGAGTTTAGGGCTGTTGTACATACGGTTGCTATGAGTCGCAGGTGACTCGACAGCACATAACAACAACAACAACAACAACAATGTTTCTACGGTGCAGGGGAGTGAAATATAATTCCATTCTAAAATAAACTTCACGCAATATGAAAAGAATAAAATGGAATAGAAATCTAACCACTTTATAGTGTAAGAAAATACATGGATTTCTTATTTAAGCCCTAATTTTAAATAGCTTTGCACCTACTTTTTAATTTATTTAGTCCATTATTTTTTTTTAAACTGGGATAAAGTACATATTTACAAAACAGGAAAAAAAAAACCAACCCACAAATAAACACAAAGGACTCATGAAGACTGAACTTTGAAACTTCTCATAGAAACCCTCTTCGTCCTTACTATAAGTGATCAAATAAATACATGTAAAGATAACAAATTATAATAGTAATCAAACATGAAATAATTTCAGTGTACAAGCATTTAAAAAATTGCTTATACATAATTTCATTTCATTCTGATATCAAATCTGTATTATTATTACCATTTCAATTTTATATAAAAGGATTTGATAAAGCTATGTTTGTTTTAAGGATCAGAGTTTCCTGACTTTTCTCCTCTGACATACAAAGGCTCTAGCATGACTTAGAGTCACTTCCCCTTAGAGTGTACTTTGGAGCACTTACTAGTCTCTATCAGTGTAAATCAGCAGAGGCAATTTTTCTGAAACTTCAGCATCTTATTATAATAATCTTATTTGTGATCAAATATGAATAATATTAAAACGTATTTTAAATTACTTTTCAAGAGAGAATTGCCTTTAGTTTGTGAAATATTATGGTAGAACATTTAATTGTGGAAAGATAGACCCCAGGGCATAGTTCAGCCATAAAAATATGAAACCATGAAAGTTAATTGTTCTTCTTAATATGACAGGGGGAAAAGTAAATTGAATTTCTAAAGAGCAAGGGGTTAAGAGTTCATGAAATAATGAGATAAAGACAGATTGTAAGCAGAACACACAACCTAGAATAAGATTGGAGACTGAGGTCAAGAACAAACTTTAAAGAAATACCTGAATAGATGTGGTCAAGTTGTTGTTGTCATGTGCCATCAAGTTTCCTGCAACTCATAGTGACCATCTGTACAAAAACTCTGAGCTAACCAATTGTCTCTGACACACCTACCTCCACCGACTGAGTCAATCCATCTCATCGAGGGTCTTCCTCTCTTGCATTGTCCTTCCAGCCTCCCAAGTATGATATCCCTCTCTAAGGACTGATCCCTTCTTGCAGTATGCCCAAAGTATGTCAGAGAAAGCTTCGGAATCCTTGTCTCCAAGGAGCAGCCTGGTTTCACCCTATCTAGGACAGACCTGTTTGTTCTCCTAGCAGTCCATAGTACATTCAAGACAATTCTTCACCAACACAGCTCAAAAGTATTCAGTCTCCTTTTGTAATTCCTAATCACTGTCCAGCTATGTGATTCATTGCACATAGTTGAGAAGATCATGGCCTGGATCAGTGTGCCTTAGTTTCCAGACTGACATCATTGCTCTTCAGTACTCTGGAGATGTCCCTGACAGCAGACTTTCCCCAATGTAATTAGTCTTTTGATTTCCTGGCTTCTGGTACAAAGAGTACTGATTATGGAGCCAAGCAAACTAAAGCTGTCAAACAATCAAATCTCTTCACTATCTATCATGATGTTTCCCATCAACCCAGGATGAGGATCTTTGTTTTCTTGATGTTGAGCCTCAATCCATATTGAAGGCTGCAGTCTTCGACCTGCTGCAACAAGTGCTTCACGTCCTCTTCAGTTTCACCAAGCAGCATAGATGTGTCATCTGCATAACACAAGTTGTTGATGAATCTTTCCTCCAATCCTGATGCCACATACCTCCTCTAGAGTCCAGCCTCTAAGATGACCTGTTCTGCATATAGAGTGAAAAGGCATGGAGATAGCTAAAACTATATTTGGTGGATATATTTGTTTGTTTTGGTTTTTTCCCCTGATTCTTCTTTGTTATGTTATGCTATTCCCTGAATATACCTGATCCCATATCTGGACTCTCAACATTTTATGTTAGTTCCAAAATCTAGGAAAAAAGGACCATGATGGTATTTGAAGAAGGAATAAAACACAAGCAATGACAAAGACAAAAATACCAAGTAAAAATAACTAAAAACTCATTGCCATCGAGTCAAAACTGACTAGTTAAACTTCAGGTAAGGTTTTGGGGTTTTTTTTGAAAGCTGTAAATAACATGAAGATAAGACTGACCATCCTTCTTCCTCATAGATATTGGTGGTTTTGAACCTCCATAGAGATGCAGACTTTGAATTAACAGCATAACTTTCTACTGACTATGCCACTGTTGTTCATTAATTATAAAGCACATACTACTATTTCTTACCAATCTAAGGATCTTAAACATATGTATTAAATGATACAATTCTTACTGCAACAGTCTGGTGCTAATGTTTTTATTATCATCTCTGCTTCATAGAGGAGCTGCTAAGTCACATGGATAGTGTAAGTGCTACAACCATCTCTGGTTTCACATTCAATGGTGGTTTCACAGTCAGTGTTCTTTACTCAACCAACTCTGAACTTAAGATTTAAAGTACAACTAACATTAAGAAAAAAGTAAAAATCTTAAAAAACCTATACCTTTAAGCACAAGTTCTTTGTCATCATGGGAAGCACTTTGGACATGCCAACCAAAGAAGATCCAGGAAAAAAAGACAGTTTGTACTGGGAATATTCACTGTCATGGACCTCTCCAGCATACTAAAGAGCAACAATGTCAATATGGAGACTAAGGTGCTCCTGATGCATGCCATGGTCTTCACAATTATTTGCTATGCAGCAGAAAGCTGGACAATGACTAGGTATGGTAGAGAAAGAACTGATGGTTTTGAGCTGTTGTGCTGGAGAAGAGTACTGAATATACTATGGACTGCCAGAAGAACAAACAGGTTTGTCCTGAAGAGGGTGAAACCAGGTTGCTGCTTGGGAGCAAGGATTCTGAAGCTTGTTCTGACATACTTTGGGCATATTGTGAGGAAGAACCAGTCCGTGAAGGGGGACATCATGCTTGGGAGTGTGGAGGCACAGCTAAAGAGAGGAAGACCCTCAATGACATGGATTGACTCAAGGACTGGGGTAGTGGGGTTAGTGTTTTAGCAACGATAAAGTTGGCCCAGGATAGGGAACGTAGTTGCTATACATTGGGTCACTATGAGCCTCAAGCACCTTGTTAGTACACAGCAACAACAATACTATGATTCAATCAGGGTTGTATATTTTCCCCATACTTATTTAATCTATATGCTGACCAAATCATCTGAGAAGTTGGACTATATGAAGAGGAATGTGACATCAAAATTGGTGGCATCAACAACTCGTGTTATGCAAATGACATAACTTTGCTTGCTGAAAGTAAAAAGGATTTGAAGTAGTTACTATAAAATATCAAAGACTACAATTTTCAATATATATTACACTTTCAACATCAAGAAAACAAAAATGCCCCCCCCAGAGTAAGAGGCAACATTGTGACAGATGGGAAAAGATCAAGGTCATCAACTATTTAATTTTACTTGAATCCACAGTCAACAATTCTGGCAAGGACAGTCAAGACATCAAAAAATGTATTGCATTAGGGAAATATAGTGTTCTTCAGTTTTTTAAAAAAAATTATTGACGATAATTAAAGACTTCCATATACCTATTGTAAACCATGATCTTTTCAATTGCTTCCTATGCATTTGAAAGTTGGATAATGAATAAGGATGAGAAGAAAAAGCAATGTCTTTGAACTGTGGTGTTGGAGAAGAGTAATGAATATTTCATGGGCCGCCCAAAGAACACACAAAGTTTTCTTGGAGAAAGTGCAATTATGGTGCTCCTTGGAGTCAAAGATAGTAAATCATCTCATTCTCTGGGTGGATCCAATCCTTGAAGAGGAGATTATGTTGGGAAAGGTGGAGGGTCTAGGGAAAATAGAAAGATACACAAGATAGACTGTAACAATGAACATATCAGAGATAGTGAGCATGACTCAAGATAGGGTAAGTTTCAGACCCATTGTTCAGAGTCTCCATGAAAATTAGGTGACTTGCTGACATCTAACAACGCTACTTTTCCAAGGTATTCCTGGAAGTTATAAGCAGCTAAAACATTTAACTGCCAACTGAAGCACTCAAGAACTCCCAGAGTCCCCAAAAATGCCTTGGAAGAAAGTCTTAGTTGTCCAATGCTGGAAAAATAGAAAATGGAAATCTTATGGAGAACAGTTCCTCTCTGACACAAATGAAGTTATAATGAGCCGGGGTTAACTTGACTGCAACTCGATTTTATTTATCTTTTTCAAATACATATCTGGCTCTGACTCATAGTAACCCTCCTATGTGCTTCCAAGGCTATAAATCACATAGAAGGAAACAACTCATTTTCTGCAAAGCTGCTGGTAGATTAGAATCACTAGAGATGCATGGCCTTTTGACTAATAGCATTATTCACTATAAACCATTCCACTATATTTCCCTTGGTAAGTGTTATAGGGAAGGATGATGTGACTAGACACTGTAAGCCATAAATAGTAGTTAAATAACTCAAGATTTCAAAATGACTATAAAATTGAATGCCTTTCAAAGTAAAAATAAGAAGATCAAGAGTCAAGGTCAAGAACTGGACTGCAGATATCTAAAGATATCATTTTTATATTAATTTATTCTAATTCTTAAAAGCAAAAGATGTATATCTTGCCATTATAAAACCAAAAAGAGAAAAATTCATGTTTTTGAAATTGTAAATATAAAAGATAACCATATAAATCACAAAACAAATATAACTTTCCAATGGATCTACTACTTAGTAAATGTTAATTCATTTAACTCTCAGTTAACAGATCATTAATACTTCACAAAGAAAGTAGAGAGAAAAGAATGTGAACATTAATAAAGTATTAGAGAAAAGTGAATAAATAAGAAAATAGACACTTCTTTAGAAGTGCATGGTAAAATGCAACTTAGGTGTACTTGATTGGTATTAAAATTTCAGAATATATTCAATATATACTGTAAGATATCATGGCTTTTATTTAATTAAAAATTAAAAGAAGATAGAGAAATAAACAAAATAGAGATATACTACGGTATCATTGGATCCATATGTACACTTAAGTATGTTATTCTGAAAGTCAATATTCATGAAACAGTGGGTGATGGATTCTTATTATTCTTTCTTTATAAAAAACTTTATGAAGCATCTCTCAAATGTGTGACTATATACAGTATTTCTTCAAAAGTAAGAAGAAACACATTTGGTTTTATTTATATGGGAAATATCTATAACCTTACAGGCTGTCCTTCTAAATACTTTCTATGTTTATATATTCATTTAATTAAGTTTAATTTAATTTAATTTCTTCAATAGTATCCTGACTAAACTGAATTCTTCAAACATAGATATTATACTTCTATTCACCATTGAACTACAGTACATATTAGGATTTCATTTTTTTTCTTATTTTATATAGTGGAGTGGTGTATTTCTAATTTGATTATCAAGGTTTCATGCTGTACTGTGTCTAAACATCCTACCTTACCACACAATACTGCACACCCTGGGTGATCGTTTTTCAGTGCAACAGTATGCTCCAAAAATCTATTTTCTTTGCTCTCAACAAATTCACAGCAAAGCATTTATATCTACTACTGTCTTAAATAGGTTTGTCTCTGTACTCCCTTCATATCCTCACATTTGGTTATTTCTATGGCTAGAAGGTTAAAGGCATTTGATTTGCTCCAGTAATGAATATTCAAGCACAATGACCAATTACCATGAGTGATATTGTGGAATAAAGAAACTTTTAGCACTTTAAAAAAGAAAAACCAAGCATGAGTGACAGGGTGTTCCATTTCTAAACTACACCTAATAGATGATATTTTCTCATCACTATTGATTGGTTGATAAAATGGATATTATACAGCATAAAAACATAACAATATTTAAAAAAAACAAAACAAAATATAACAATATTAAATAAACTATCTTTCTTAATCAAACATCACAAATTCTATTATTTTTGAAAAAGAATGTGAAATAAAAAATATTAGTGTTTAGATTTTGAATGAAAATGAAATTCTAATTTTTAGTGTAGTTACTCTGAACATACTATTTGACAAATCACAGGTGATTTTTACCTGCAGTTGCCAATGCGGTTTTTGTCCATTGCTTTGGATGGGATAAATGATCCCCAGTTATTGATATCTATAACTTCTATGCAGCCAGTGAAATTCTTGACTGGTCCAAAAACCTAAGGAAGACAGAGATGGAGACAAAGAAATTTCATATGATATTTGTTTTTGTTTTTGTTTTTATTTACTTATACTTTTTTCCGAAATTGTCCTGAATACACTACTGGATTGAGGAACTAACTTATTTATATGATGTGTTGATAATATTGTAAATAAATTTATTTCATAAATAGCATTCGAAAAGTCATTGGGGGAAAATTACCATCAAATTGATCAAAAATTACCTGGAGTTTGCATATCCTATTACTGTATAAGTTACTTCAATTAATTTATAAATGTATAATACAAATTTAATAAAACCTAAAGGTTTTATAACTAGTGTTTTATCAAAACAAAAACAGGAACATCCATGTAATGTTATCATTGGTCGCACCAAGATGCTGTACTTGTCTATCTTTTGTCTTTGTTCTTTGTCTTTTTTCAGATATCAATTACACAGGTGTTTCATGGGTCAGTATTGAAATATTCAGAAATATTGCTCATTTTGGGCCAAAGGAAATATAGGAAAAATTAAAAATATTTATGACATTTTGTAGTCCTGAAACTATCTGCATTGTCTTTGTGTCCAGTCATGGTTTCTTTCTTCCAGAGGTAAAACGTAGGGAAATACAGCATCCAGCAAGGAGTCAAAACAGAAGGAGAACATTGCCAGGGTCAACAATAGAAGAATATCCCACAAATACTTCAATAAATGAATATAACTTCTTAAAGAAGAACAATCATGTAACGTTTCAGTTTTTCTTCATCTTAAGCAATCAATGGAAATCATCAGCCATCAAATGGACTCCAATTTCTGATATCAACATAGAACTGAGTGCCACAGGGTTTCCAACAGGTGACTTTTCACAAATCACCAGGTCTTTCTCCAGAGGCACCTCTGAATGAATTCCAGAGTTTCATCTTTCAATAGCAACTGACTTTATAGTTGTGTTTGTCACTCAGTGAATCCTAAACAAACAGTATTATACCAGCATTTCTATTTCTTTCTCATTATTCTCCATATTTTTATCTTTCCCAATTATGACAGTATTAATAACTGTACTTAAAATATCTAAGCCAAGTAAAAATCTGAATATTTTGAGCAAAGTGAGACTACCTCTTGAGTCCCCAATCCTAAACCTTCCTATCCCACTTCCTCCTCAGTCTCCAAAGTAAATAAAGTTAACAGAGAGAGAGAGTAACAGAAAAGCACAGACATGTATGTGATGGCAAAGTAGACTCTTCTTTTTAGACCTCTCTCTATGTTCTTTGTGCTGCCTGTGCTTTCTAGGAAAGTAAGAAAGCGCAAGACCTTTTGCATATGTCAGGGTGAGGCATATCCCCACCTAGTTGTAAATTCTGGCCAAATCTTCTCTGGGTTTTGAAATACACAAGTCAACCTACTAGCTTACGGTGGGGAAGTTATGAGACTGAGACAAGTAAGCTGTTGAAGACGGCTACCAGAGAAAGATCTCTAAAGTGACACCTGGAAATGGGGAGCATTTTGTGGATGATGTGTCGTGTAACATCCATTTTCATGTAACAGCCCGGTTTTTGGACCCTAACTGTACCCATTTTTGAAGAGTAAGTATATTATATCTGTATAAATTTCTATTTACATGGAAATGAAAATGCAAACCCACATGAATCAGAATTCTAAAGTTAGATAAACATTCATTTCAGGTTCTTACCTCTATTGTGCTTTCATTGTTATTAAGGATTTCAAGTTAAGATGACTTAGTAGGGAAACAACTGAATTTACATATAGGCAAATAAATTCTCTAACTTGATATTTTAATTAAAAAAATACACCATTTGCATTTTTTCAGTCTTGGTTTTCACTGAGTGTAATACTTAAAATAATAATGAAGCAGTCATTGTCTTATTAAAACTTATATATTTTATCTTTTAACATATATTCCTTGTTTTAAAGCCTTATACTTTTCTTCTTACTCTTGATACAAGCTTAAATATACTGCAAACTCTTTCAACAAGTAATACTTTGTCAAGTGTCAAAGTGACTGAATTAGAAAATAAAACAATGCTTCATACAGTAAGCTTACAAATAATTCAAACTGATTCAAAGAAACACAGAAATATTTGACTTCTATGCACTACAGACAGGATACTGCTGTTTCCTATTTTCAGCTTAATGTTCTTACGGGTTTGATTAATTTTTTAGTGCTTTAAAATTTTTATTACAGTTTACTTCAAATTTATATCTACTTTTCCTGAAGTAACTCAGATTTCTAGTATAATTTATAAATTAAACAGAAGTCAAAGTGGATATAGAATAAAAATTTTAATAATTAATGTGAATGTGGGGCTTTAATTTATAATGGTTCAATAAAATGTATTAATATTTATATAAATACTTTGCTTATAAAGATTGCTATTATCTATTAATTAGGATTGGCAGTATATCTTCTTAGGTAAATATCAAATTACCAGAGCTGTGGAAAATATTCTAAAAAAAGAAAAGACTGGTCTATTGATAACATTATTATAATTTCATTATTTCTTATCATTAGTCTTTTTATAAAACACAAATACTAATTTTAATTATGTTGTTGTTTCTGTTAGGTGTCACTGAGTTGCCTGAGACTCATAGAGACCTCATGTACAACAGCCCTAAAACCTCCTCTATCCTGTGCTAATGTTATTGTCTATGAAACACCTACCCCCATTACCCAAGTCACTGAATTAAAGCTTCAGAATTCCTGCCTCCAAGGAGCAGCCTGGTCACACCCTCTCTAGGATGAACCTGTTTGTTTTCCCAGCAGTTCATGGTATATTTAACACTCTTCTCCAGCTCAAAGATATCAATTCTCCTTCTATCATCCCTAGGCATTGTCCAGCTCTCTGATATATCGCAAGTAATTGCAAAAACTATAGCCTGAATCAGGTGAACCTTAGGTTCCAAACTGAGATCATTGTTATTCAGTACTTAAGAGAGGTCTCTGACAGTAGGCTTTCCAGTGAAATTTGTCTTTTAATTTCCTGGCTTCTGGTACCAAGAGTGTTGACTAAGGCTGTTAACAGTCTCAGTCTCTTCACCCTCTGTCATGGTGCTGCCAATTGGCCCAGTGGTGATAATCTTTGCTTTCTTGATGTTGAGCTTCGATCCATATTAAAGGCTGCAGTCCTTAACCTTCTGCAGTAAGCACTTTAGGTCCTCCACAGTTTCAGCAAACAGAGTTTTATCATCTGCATAAAGCAAATTGTTGATCAGTCTTCCTCTAATTCTAATGCCATATTTCTCCTCATAGAGCCAAGCCTCCCAGATAATACTTCTGCATATAGATTAAAAAGATATGGAGACAGGACATATTCCTGGTGCACAACCCCTCGAATTTTGAACCAGGTGGTAGTGTTTCCCTGCTCTGACAACTGCCTCCTGTTCCAAGTATAGGATTCACATAAGCACAATCAAGTGTTGTAGGATTTCCATTCTTCTCAGAGTCAGCCAAAGTTTATTGTGATTCACACAGTCAAATGTCTTTGCATCATCAATGAAACACAAATAGACATTCCTCTGGTACTCCTTGCTTTCAGCCAGGATCCATCTAACATCAGCTATAATATGCCTGGTTCTACGGGCTCCTCAAAGTCTAGCCTGCACTTCAGACAGTTCTCTGTTGATGTGCTGTTCCAATTGTTTTTAGATAATCTTCAGCAGAATCTTGTTTGCATGTGGTATCAATGACATTGTTTGATAATTTCTCCATTCTGTTGGGTTACCTTTTTTTGGGATGGGAACAAATCCTCCAGTTTTATTGGCACAACTTGGTGATCACATCTAGTGCAGCTTCTGCTTGTTAAAATGTGTCAATTGGTATGCCATCAATTCCTGGGGCCTTGGTTTTCTGCCAATTTCTTTAGGTTCTTGCTCATACGTTGTTTCATGAAATTCTTTTGTATCTGCCAATTCCTTTTAGTACAATGATTCTGTATACTCTTTTCAGCTTTTTTTTTAAAATGTTTTCTGAATCATTTAATATTCTGCCCAGAGCATCCTTAAGTATTGTAACTCGAGGCTTGAAGTTGTTCTTTGGCTCTGATTTTAGCTTAAGAAATGCTAAGCAAGTTCACCCCTTTCATTTTCTGACTCCAGCTCTTTATACATTTCATTGTAATACTTCACTTTGTCTTCCCTCTCTGCCCTTTGGAATCTTCTATTTAACTCCTTAATTTTAATAATAGGCTTTAAAAATTCCAAGCATATTTCTTTCAGAGCGTTTACCCTTTAAATTTTAATCAATTCAAAAGTCTTTTATTTTTTGTGGTTATTAGATTTTTATCTCTGCAGTTCTCTGCTTATTATTTCTGCCAGTCTTATATGGGCTGTTATTTTTCTCTACACAACAAATTCACATTAAGTCCATTTGCAGTTCAAATACATAAATTCCATTTTGTAAAAAATAATTGAAATTTTAATCCAGAAACATTGAGCCTGAATGCTAACATTGAGCTCATAGAATTGGAATGTTCAGCATTTGAAACTTCTTCCCCTTTTTAAAAAGTTTGTCGGCTTACATTGTTTCTGAAATGATTCCTAAAAGCAAAATAAAATAAAAGGAAGCCATGTAGTTATAATAAGAAGCTATAATGCAACATTATATAGTGGCTTTAAGAAACAATGGAATCCCATTGGGGCGAATTACTCAAACTAGATTGTAAGAACAATGCTCACTATTTTTGTTCCAAGGGATGAAAATTGGTTCTGGTTTGCGCTTCTATGACTTGAAATCTAGTTTTTACTTTTATCCTAGACAAACAATAGAATAGGATTTCTAGTTTTTTTTTAAGCAACAAAAATATTCAAATTATGCTGTTTTTCCCATAATAAGAGTTTTCAAGTTTTTCATTGCAAAACTGAGCTTCCTTAAAATTCTAAATCTTTCTATATCAGTTTTTATATCTCTAAGAGTACCATTCTCTCTGACATTTGACAGTACTTTCTCAGAAAAGGAATATAAGAATCAGGTACTGTGAAAAGAATTCTAATTGGATTAATTTCCTAATCTTGTTGTAACAAATCAATATTCCAAACAATACAAATTTACTATATTACTATTTTGGAAATAAAAGTTCAGAAAAGAGCTATGTTTCTTTTGGAAGCTTTGAGATTTTGTTTCAAAATCACCCTCTTCTTTCCTGTCTGGTGGCTCTGCACCACTGCTACTTCTGCTCACATAATCATATTGTCTTACCTGACTCTGATACTTTCCTCTAAGGACCACTGATATAAGTACCTTTCAGTCACAATCCACTCATAGCTGAATCTTCGGCTGGTTTGCAGAGGTTGTAAATTGCACAGGAGGCAATTACCCATCTTTCTCCTGTGGAGGAGCTGGTGGATTCAAACTGGATGCTTTTGCGCTGGCAGCACAACTCCTTATCACTAAGGTACCAGAGTTCCCTATACGGACCATGTTATTGATTGTTGTTTTTGTGTACCATAGAGTCGAAACCGACCCATAGATCACTCTCCAGTGGGTTTTCAGAAGCAGTTAATCACATGAGAGAAGATTGTCCATACTTCTTCCACAGAGCAGCTGGTGGTGCCTTCCGGATTGTAGTGCAGCTTCAATCCCTAGGTGTCACTAGGCCACCTGATCTCTAGTGGTTTGATAACCCAAGTTAATCAATCTATCTTAAAATTCTTAATTTAAACGTTGTTGTTGTTGTTATGAGCTTGCGGCTCATAACGACCCTATGTTCAAGAGTCCTAAACTGTTCTCTGTCCTGTGCCAATCGCACTGTCTCTGACACTCCCTTCCTGATTACCCCAGTCACTGAATCAATCCACCTCATAGAGGGCCTTCCCCTCCTGCACTGTCCCTCCACCCTCCCAAGCTTGATGTCCTTCTCCAAGGACTGGTCCCTCCATGCAACATGTCCAGAGTATGTTAGAAGGAGCCTCAGAATCCTTGCCTCCAAGGAGCCACCCAGTTTAACCCTTTCCAGGACAAATCTGTTTGTTTTCCTAGCAGTCCATGGTACTCTCAGTACTCTTCTCCAGCACCACAGCTCAAAGGCATCAATTCTCCTTCTATCCTCCTTGGTCATTGTCCAACTCTCTGATGCATAACAAGTGATTGCGAAGACCATGGCATGTTTCAGACGCACCTTAGTCTCCAGAGAGACACCATTGCTCTTCAGTACCTTAGAAAGGTCCCTAACAGCCGGCTTCCCCATGGCAATACACCTTTTAATTTCCTGGCTACTGGTGCCAAGAGTGTTGACTGTGGAGCCAAGCAAACTAAAGCTGTGAACAATCTCAGTCTCTTCACCATCCATCCTGATGCTGCCAATTGGTCCAGTGGTGAGAATCTTTGTCTTCTTGACATTGAGCCTTAATCCCATATTGGAGGCTGCAGTCCTTGACCCTCTGCAGCAGGTGCTTCAGGTCCTCCTCAGTTTTAGCAAGCAGGGTTGTGTCATCTGCATAACACAGATTGTTGATAGATCTTCCACCAATCTTGACCCCACATTTCTCCTCAAGGAGCCCAGCCTCCCAGACAATCTGTTCTGCATACAGGTTGAAAAGGTATGGACCTTTTTTTAAAAAAAAAAAATGGTAAATAACATTGTCTTAGTTTCTGTGAATTTCTGAGTGCATTATGCTCATTGGTTTTCAAATATAATTCATAATTCAGTTGAAGATTGAAATCCAGGTCACAAATCAAACTTTGTTATACATTACCCCCAGAATATTAAATATTAAAGCATTACTCTATTGTTTTATTTTGTTGTATTTTTCTATACTATTTATTTCTCTAAAGAATTCTGGTGTCACTGAGTTTCTCTTTGTATAATTGCTTTTCTCTTTCTGAATGCTCTTTGAATTTTCTCTTTATTCTAACTGAGGTTTCTGACACGTAATGATAATATGTGTTGAAAGGAATTTATTATTCAAGTGAATAATGAATTTATAAATATAATTTGAGATTTGGAATATTTTTAAATTACATTTTGGGGATTAATTTCTTTCACCGCATTTTTCACTGGAGAAGCAATTATTTGTTTAGAAAGATTTTTCTAAAATCTGTCTCCCCACCCTCACCTACTACTATATATAGATGAAATATCTCCTATAACCTTTCTGAGGACAGCGTTTGTATTTCAATAAACACCAATTTTTCATCTTAGATTGTCATTCAGGTCTCTTTTCAGCTTTTCCCCACTTTTCTTTTTTATCCTAGCCTCATACTTTTTATAATATCTGATGTGTCTATTAAATTTTATCTTTCCTTCAGTCTTTAAAAGTGAGTTAGATAAAGGGGGATTGATAACTATTTGGGCATATCTGAATTTAACTACAAGTTGCTTTCAAATTGAGCTTTTTCTCTTAGGAAACTCTAAAAAGAGCTATATATAAGACTTTTTTAAACAGAAAGTTTTCAGAGTACTGGAAGCCTTAAAGTGTAGATTTATTTTTGTGCCAACTGTGAAACCAGCACCTACTACATGTGGAAGAGTAAGTGACTGAGGAGTCAACTTTTAAAAATATGTCTTGAAATAATGATCTTATTTTCAATAATAACAAAAACAAAACTAAACCACTCTTTTCTGAGTTATCTGTTGTTTCAACCCCTGAACTATTTTTAATAGAAAGAGAATTGATGTCTTTGAGCTGTGGTGCCAGAGAAGAGTGTTGAATATACCATGGACTGCTAGGAGAACAAACAGGTTTGTCCTGGAGAGGGTGAAGTGAGGCTATTCCTTGGAGTCAAGGATTCTGAAGCTTCTTCTGACATACTTTGGGCATGTTGCAAGGAGAGGGACATCATGTTTGGGAGAGTGGAGGGACAGCACAGGAAAGGAAGACCCTCGATGAAATGGATCGATTCTGTGACTGGGGTGGTGGGAATGAATGTGTCGGAGACGGCAAGGTTGGCACAGGATAGAGCGGCGTTTAGGGCTCTTGTACATAGTGTCGCTATGAGTCGCAAGCGACTGGACAGCACAAAACAGCAACAACAACGAACAAGTGTTTGAAAAGAACAGGAAATACTTCATGGTTTAAAGGCAGGGAACATACATGGCAGAGTTATATATCCTTTACCAAACTAATTCAATCTGTATGATGAGCAAATTGAATTATATGTGGAAGACTGTATGTAGAAGAAGGAGATCTGGTGGTCTAATGCTAAGAAATTGCACTTCTAACTCTTGCAACATAGTTCAAGGTACCAGCTGTTGGGCAGCAGAAAGCAAGGCAATATACTCTCATTTGATTTTTTCCTCTGAGAACCAATTGGAAGATCAGCTATGAGTTGATTCCAACTCAATGGTATATAGCACCAAAAATAATAAGAAGAAGAATGTGAAATTAGAATTAAAGGAAGACTAATATACCAATCTGAGATAAATATCTGGCACAACTTTGCTGAAAGTGAAGAGGATTTGGAGTATTAGCCTTCAATATGGATTATACAAAGAAAAAATCCTTACAATTGGATCAATAAGCAAAAGAAAATGAATGAAGTCATTAAAGAATTTCTTTTTTATTTTAATCACAAACACCACTTAAAGTGGAAGTGCAGGTCAAAGCAAAACAAAAACAAATAAAATAGAAATAAAAAGGCATGTTGCATTGGGAAAATCTGATGTCAAATATCTTTTTTTAAAATTTAGTTTATTTTTCATTTCAATGAACATCTACAGCGATTTTGGAATTCCATTCATTCATTGTTGCACCCTTCTCCCCGCACAAACCCCTCCCCCCCCCCCCCCCCCCCCCCCGTTTGCTCCTCTCCTTGAAAAGCAAAAGAAAAACTCCCTCATTGGTACACAATCCCCCCGCACCTCCTCAAACCCCACCCCCTACCCCCAAATATAATCCACTCTGCAACCCTCATTGCGTACTCCTACGATAAAAATAATGCCCTAAAATAGAATACTTTTAGACTATTCTCTCCCCCATAGACTTCTGGATGAAATATCTTTTTAAAGAATGAAGAAACAAGGATGTTAAAGTCTAAGGTGCACCTGACCAAAACGATGGTATTTTCAGTTGCTTCATATGTATGTGAATTGGGCTGTGGATATTGAATAACAGAGAATAATGTGATGTTGGCCATGGATATTGAATATAATATGGATTACCAAAAGAATAAACAAGTATATATTGAAAAGAGTGTAGCCAGAGTACTCTGTAGAGGCAAAGGTGAGATTAACTTTATCTCACTCACTTTGGTCATGTTGTCAAGAGGTAAAAGTCCCTGAAAAAGGATATAGAAATGTGAATGATGAAAGAAGAAGAAAACATTCCATGAGATTAATTGACCCAGTGGCTGCCGCAGTGGGTCTAATATGGCAGAAATTATGAGTGTGGTGCAGGTTCAGACAGGCTTTAGATCTGTTCTACACAGGGTCTCTTGGAGTTTAGGTTGACTCAGTAGCATATAAGACCAACAATGAATTAATTAGTGTTAATCTGCCTACTAGTTCCTCTTCTGTTTGCTTTCCTTAAATAAGCAGCAGTTTAAATCTCCCAGGCATTTTGTAAGAGAAAGGTGAGTACTCTCTTGCAAATGAACTCCGCAGCAGTGGACTTTGTTTTGGTTACCTAAGTACAAGTACTATTCTATCTGGTTTATCAATTTCAGAATTTTGTTAGATATGTTTCTTCCTTCTTTCTTCTTCTGGGTGGGTTCATATCCTTAAACCTGTACTTTAGCTGATTTTTTAAAATGAGGTCATGTTCATTTAGTGTTAACTGATTCAAACACAAACTGCAGTGTTGAGTAAATTCTGACTCACAGTAACCTCAAGGGAAGAAGAGAACTGCTCCTAGAGTGTCCTTGATGGTAAATCTTTATAAAAGTGCACTGTCTCATCTTTCCATGTAGAGTTTCTAAGCAGATTTGAAATATTCACCTTCTCGTTAGAGCCTCAGAGCTTAACCACTGTGCCACAAGGACTGGGTGGTTTTTGTTGGGTTTTTTGCTGTTTAGGTTTTTGTTTTTTAGTGATACTTTAGGAATTTAGGAGAGAAGTGAGAAAAACTTGGGCATTTAATTTACCATATTACTTGAAAGAGCAAAGCTTTCATATCTATTTCATTTATAACATAAACTTAAATTAAACCATTTTCCACAAAATTCTCAGCATAAGATGGATAATATTAAGGGCAAATCTTTCAGTGTGCTATTAAAAATATGCTGAATTGTTATAAATGACTCATGTATTATAAAATTTTGTTAGTACCAGATTCTAACTGATTGTTGCATAAAGTAATATAGGGCTGATGTGATTAAGTCTTATATTTGCTAGTGGCTAAAATGCAGCAAGGAAATTACTGATACGGTGGTGAGAGAATTAATAAGACTGACAAATTGTATGTAGGCCTATAAGAGAAATGAAGGAAATGAAGAAGTAGAATATTAAATTCCATGAATATTTATTGAATGCTTATTAATTATTTAGTAGATGCTAGAAATTATTTAAAAGTCAGATATCTTGGAAAATAATACGTCAATAAATTGGTAGGAAGTGCATATTTGAGCATACACAGATGAACTCAAATGCAAACATGTGGTATCTTAGATGTTTAGTTCTTGTGTAGGAAAGAACTTACTGTATCAACATTGTGTTCTGAATACAATGCCAACTGATTTATTTTAGTGAATATGTAATGTAAATATGGAAATTAGAAACTTAATGAGAATAAAACTATATAAGAATTTGAACATTTTAGCCTTTAAATTTTGTTAATAAAGGAACCAATTTCATTTTGCCATATTCATTTAATGTGCTCTTTATAGTTATTTTAGAATTATGAAGATAAAGTTTATATATAGAAGTATAAGAGAGAGGCTGTTAATCTTAATTCTCTAGATGATATATAACTCAATGATTGAATTTGTTAAATAAATATTTACTAAAAACTGTTTTTAGAATGAGTTTGGGATTTTCTTACATGGTGAAACAAATTGTGCATTCAGGACATGAGCCAACTTAATGAAGTGGAGTTAAAAAAAAGACACACAAAGAAACTAAACAAAACAATACACAACATATTTTACTCTCCAAATTATCTTACCGGAGAAGTCTATTTTAAAACATCCTTTCATCCAGAGAGCTTTCATTTTCCCAATTCAAATACAGTAACTGTGGGACTAAGCACTTTTGAAATAAAATGTCAGTAGAAAATTTGATAAAGTTCAGTTAAGGGGGAAAAAGAAAAAGAGGGATAGATTTCTATTTCTGATAATGGCAAAATACCATTTTGAAGACCAACTTTCTTACAAAAAACAAATAAATATAAAGGATAGAACTAAGACAAACATATATTGAAAAGCAACTGAGAACTACCAAGATAGCAAGAATTTAAAGTACCAACATTTTAGGGAAAAAAACCACACTGAAGATCTTGACATTCAATTACCAATTTTATCTTGGATTATGTATGACTTCACAAGTGACAGATAAGAGTTGGTTATACTTAACAGGAGCTCGGGACAAAATACTGAAATCCAGAACCGAGCAAATAGGAAATGTTCC
This sequence comes from Elephantulus edwardii, assembly GCF_000299155.1. Lineage (NCBI taxonomy): Eukaryota > Metazoa > Chordata > Mammalia > Macroscelidea > Macroscelididae > Elephantulus > Elephantulus edwardii. Next base: position 1,514,095 of record NW_006399948.1, read on the forward strand.
AATATGCTAAGGCTATAAAGAGTGGGGGAAAGTTCTATTATATCTCCACAAACTCCATAAGAGGAGACTTCCTCCATCAAGAACATCACCAGTACAAAACAAATTCCTGTAAGATCAGACTCTATCATTCTGCACCTACTTCTACTAATCACAATAGTAATCATACTTGTCTGATACAGAGTTCAAAATTCATTGCAATGGTCACATAGATCTCACAGAACTATACTCATAGATATGGATTTTACTAACAAAGTTTACAAGTTACAATTCAAGTTGGTAACAGGATTTAATTTCTAAATCAAGAAAGCTTCTCAAGCATGCTTGTAAGTCTTTAGATCATCAACCTTATGATTTAAGTTTTTGTTACAAAATCTCTTTAGTCATGCCAATTTTGGCGTCTTCTCTTGGTTCTACAGCAGGCTTAGTTGAAGGTCCGTGACTGTGACTGTAAGGATGATTCCTTTCCATCCAAGTCAGCTCTATTGTATGCCACTCTCTGTTTCTCTCCTGAGATTGTTACTGTTCTTATGTTGATCCCCACCTAACATTCTCAGGAATCTCTGGCCCTGAAGGACATCTGCTATACTCTTGACCTCCTCTTCCTTGCTAGTAATGAGATTCCCCTTTTCTTATTAAGCTTGCTCAATTTTACTTGGTGGGGTAGGAAATAATGACCAATCTTATAGTGATTTGCTTGTACAATTTATTTGTTTCATGTTCCTACCCAATAATATGGTGAAATTCAAAGCCAAAGACTAGGAGAGACAGTTTGAACAATAACTCCATGATACTATAAAGGATTTCCAGGATTAGGAATAATCTGAATGCATTATAACTTCAAAATATTGAATAATGTATTTGAATCAAAGTTTTAGTTAAGGTAATCTGTCCATATTTCCTTTTTAAAATGACGTATTGGTTACAAAATGGAGTCCCTCAGTCTAACAAATCAAATCTTCAAGTTTAAATTTTCTCTGTCTCTACCAAAAAGAACCATAATATGAAGAGGATTGTCTAGATTGTAATCAAGCTCTGTGAGGGTTTGAATGAAGAAGATTAGAAGAATAAATTCTTGATATTGTCTTTCTAAAATATTTAAGCAGGAAGGATCTTAGAGTTCTCTAGAATTTAATGCTGTGAACATGCTCATTAATTCTGTTGGTGGCCACTCGTATTAGAATGTGGACCAAAAAAAAGCTTGACTGTGTGCAAATCCCATAGAGAAGCATAAGCACAACTTGACTTGTTGTCTCCAGTTCTTTTTCTTCTAAGCGAGGTCAGAAATGCGTTTTTCCTACATCAAACAGTAGCCTTTTGCCTCAAACACTGGTTTGTATCATTTCAAAAAAGTTGTCAAGTAGGCTGAGGAATTTTCATGGATTCCTCCAAAACAGTTTTATCAAAATAACTTTTATCTATTTCTAAGTATCATCTCACATCTTTGGGCATCTTTCTAGGCAACTGTTCCTTGGAAGGGTAGGTACACCATTCCTGGAATGGTGAAGGGTAGGTGAAACAGAGGAAAACCCTCAATGAGATGGATTGACACAGTAACTGCTGTAATGGGCTCAAGCATCTCAGAGATTGTGAGGATGGCACAAGATAGGACAGGGTTCAGATCTGTTGTCCATAGGATCACAATCAGTCATACTCAACCTGATAGAACCTAAGAATAACAAGGAACATTTTATTGATTAAGGTTACAATTTTTTTTAGTTAAAGGTATATATCATTTAATAATTTAGTCATTAAGGTCCTAAGTTCATACTTTACTATTTAAAAATTTTAAAAATCTATAGATCAGTGACCTCAAGTGGCCTAGAGTGTAAGGCGTTGTGCTGCCAACTCAAAGCCAGGTGGTTCAGTTCCACCAGCTTCTTTATGGAAGAAAAGTGAGAAATCTCTCTTATGATTTACAGATTCTGAAAATCTACTCATTGTCAGCTATAAGTCACTTCCAAATCAAGGGCACATAACAATACCACCACCACCACCACCACCAATTCATGCCTTTGGAAACTTTATGAACTTTAATACACGTCCATAGCTGTAGAAGGGCTTCAGACCTTTTGCTCATAGGGTCGCTATGAGTTGTGCTCAACTTGCAGGTAACCAATAACATATATATATATGTGTGTGTGTGTACATATACACATATACATATATACATATATTCATATATACATATATACACACACACATATACATATACACACATATATACACACACACACATATATATGATGTGAATATATATGATCTGAATATATATGATGTGTATATGTGTGTATATATATTATGTATGTATAATGTGTATATATTATGTGTATATATAATGTGTGTATAATATGTATATGTATATATATAATGTGTGTATATGTGTGCGTAATAATTAAATATGGTCAAAAGCAATCGAAATGAAGGAAGAAGTTCAGCCTGTATTAAAGACGTTGACAAAGAAAATAAGGACCCAGGAATTGAAAAAGTGCTAACTGATAAGTTTCAACAAAGATATACTGCCCTGAGGAACTCACTAAGCCATTACAAGACATTTAGAAAACAACTATGTCACTAACTGATTCGAAGAGATCTGTATTTGTTCCTATTTAAAAAAAAGATGATTCAACAGAATGTGGAAATTACAAAAAAATGTCATTAATCTTACATGCAAATAAAACATTGTTGAACATAATTAAACATGACTAGTACATTGACTGAAAACTGCCAAAAACTCTAGTTAGATTCAGAATAGACTATGGCACATGGAATATTATTACTGATGCTGGTAGATCTTGGCTGAAAGCAGAGAACACCAGAATGATGTTTACTTGTATTTTATTGGCTGATAAAAGTCATTTGACAATGTGGATCAAAACAAATTATAGATACATTTGAGAAAAAAAAATGGGGATTCCAGAACCTTTAACTGTGTGTATAGGAGACCAATAAGTAGACCAAGAAACACTTGTGTGAATAGCACAGGGGAGTGGTACATAATTTAAAAACAGAGAAGGTGTGAGTCAGGGTTATATCTTTTCTACATGACAATTCTCTTTGTATGCTTAGCAAGTCATTGGAGGATGTGGACTCTATAAAGAGGAATGGAGCTTTAGAATTGGAAAAAGACACATAAACCGCCTGTGTTATGCAGATGATACAACCGCCCATGCAGAAAGTAAAGGGAATTTGAAGCACTTGCTTTAGAGGACCAAAGACTACAGCTTTCAATATGGATTACATCGCAATATTAAGAAAGCAAATCCTCACCACAGGGCCAGTCTCATCATGATAGATGGGGGAAAAAAGACTGTAGTTGTCAATTATTTTATTTTGTCAGAAACCACAATCAACATCAATGATAGCAGCAATTGATAAATCAAAAGTCATACTGCATTCAGAAAGTCCACTCTCTAAAGTGCTAAACAGCAAAGATGTCAGTTAAAAGACTGAAGTGTACCTGATCCAAATCACGGAGTGGTCTCCCCAATACTTTCCTATGCTTCTGAAAGTTGACCAATGAATAAGGATGACAGAGGATCCAATCCCTTTGAACTGTGATGTTAAGAAGTTGTAGCATGCCTGAGAGTTGGAACTGACTCATAGCTCACTCTTCTGGTGGGTTTTCAGAGGCAGTTAATCACATAGAAGGAGATTGCCTTTCCTTCTTACTACTAGGCCACCAGAAGAGTATGGATTACCCCCTGAACTGTCAAAATAATCAACAAGACTGGTGCAGAGGAAGTGCAAACAGGGTACTTCTTAGAGGCAAAAAAATGATGAAAGCTTGTCTCACTTTCTTTGATCAGGATGTCAGGAGGGACCAGTCCTTGGGGGGAAAAGCATCATGCTGAGAAAAGTAATATGTCAGAGAATGAGAGGAGGACCCACAACAAGAGGCTTGATACTGTGACTGAAAAAGCTGGTTTGAGCTTATGAGAGATGGTAAGGATGGCTTAAGAAAGGGCAAGGTTTAGTTTGTTGTTCATAGAGTCACTGAATTGCTAATAACTTTATGGTATCTAACAACAACAACATGAGGAAAATATGCGCTACAATGTGTATTTAAATTGAAATAGGAGAGTGAGTCTATTTCCTTGATAGATATGTATTGTATTAACTATATCTGCATAAAGGAAAGAATGAAAAAAATATGGTTTTAAAAATATATGCCTCAATATTAGTAGCAGTTGGGTTTTATGTAAGCTTGAACTTTCTTTTTCATTTCATTTCTGGATAGAAAATACTGATAATTGGAATACTCCTTACTGAATCACCTATGAAAATTATATTTTCTGTCAACAAAATGTGTCACTCATTCAATACCTTGTCATTCAGTTAGAGACTGGAGAAAGTAAGTTTC
>NW_006399948.1:1518869-1519797 GCF_000299155.1 Elephantulus edwardii
CATATAGCATTTGTCAACTTAATTTCTAAAGATCAGAATATTTCTATTTTTTTAACATATTTTCTTAAGAACACAGTTTTAGCTTCATTTCAAGTCTAAGATTTAACAAGGCTTTGATGATTTCAAATTTTTACATGATGTTGCCAGATAAAAATTAGAGTTTATTTAAATTAACAAAGTATAAAGGTAAATATAGTCTAAAATGACAAAAAGAAATATTGTTTACTCTGAATTTGAAAAACTAGGCAAGTGTCATCTGAGAAAGAAATTTAGGCTATGCTATTGTTCAACAAATTTCCCTAGTGATATGGTGGATTTTTTTTGATTGCTAAACAAAGAATTAGCAGTTGAATACCAGATGAGGCTGCCTGGTAACATAAGATTTATATCCTTGGAGATCTGAAGAGGTCGTTCTACTCTTCTATAGAGGTGAAATAGACTTGATGGTGGTTGTAGTGTACTGTTGAGTTGGAATCTACCCACAGCTGACACTCCAGCAAGTTTTCACAGACAGTAAATCACATTGTGGGAGGAAATTTCCCATATTTCTTTCACAGAGAGCTGGTGGATTCAGACAACTTTTATTTGTATTGATAGCACAAAACACAACCTTTTTTGATGGAAGTGAGAAGGACCTGAATCATTTACTGGAAGGAAAAACAACAACAAACAAACCACAACCAAAAAACCCCAAACAAAAAGACAAAACAAACAAACAAATAAAAACCCTACAACTTTGAATAAGAATTACATCTCACCATAGGTAAAAATCAATCCAAGGTGGGTCAGAGACCTGAGAGTAAAACCCCAAACCACAAAGTTTATCAGAGATAAATTAGGATCAAACTTAGATGGCCTAGGCTGTGCTATAAAGAGACTAAAAAACCAGCCAGAAATGCACAACTTGGAGAGGATGAAATTGATAAAT
>NW_006399948.1:1520292-1527025 GCF_000299155.1 Elephantulus edwardii
AAGTACAAACAGGCATTTGTACACCAGTGTTCATAGCTGCATTATTCACCATCACAAGAACATGGAAGCAGCCCAAATATCTAAGCACAATAGAATGAATTGCGATAGAGCAATGATATGTAGTACAGAGGAGCAATGATTTTGTAAATCACTGCCTAACTTAGGAGGGACTGGAAAGCATTATGCTAAGTGAACTAACTCAGTCCGAAAAGGACAAATATTGTATATGATTATTATTTTAGAAATAGATAACTAGTAAAACATGTATGAGGATGTAAGGTGGAGGGAGTGTGGGAGCAGAGGGGTGTGGGAGGATAGGTGAAGAGAGAAGAAATCATGGGGTTGTTAGCACAATTTGATGGGTGAAGGTAAGTGTAGGTAAAGGAAATGGGAAAAATCTGGTGTGGAAAACAATGTATATGAACATTATAAGTAAACCTGTATAAAATAAGATGTAAATTAAAATATACGAATTACATCTCAACATTAAGAAAACACAGGTCCTTATCCTTTGGCCAATAGATATCATGACAGATGGAGAAAGCATTCTGCCAACGATTTCCTTTCATCTGGATCCACAGTCAACACCTTTGGCACCACACTCAGGAGAAAGGGAGACATATAGCTTTGGGCAAGTCTGTTGTTAAGGGCCACTTGAAAATACTGAAGAGCAATGAGATCAGGTTGTTTGTGGTTTTATGTTTGTTCGTTTGTTTTTTGTTTTATTTTATGATATCAGTTTTAAGAACATGGTGCATCTGATCCAGGCCATGGTCATTTCGATCCTGAGAAATGGACAGTGAATAAGGATGACAAAAGAAAAATTGACGCCCTTTAAATTGTGGTGTTGAAGAGGAGTAGTGAATATACCATTGTTTGCTAAAAGAACGAACAGGTATGTCTTAGAAAAGGTACAACCAGAGTGCTCCTTGCAGTCAAGGATAGCAAAGCTTTGTCTATCATATTTTGGACATGTTGTTAAGAGAAACTATTCTTTGGAAAGGTATATCATCCATGGATAAATGGATGGTCAGCAAAAGAGAGAAAGATCCTCAATGAGATGCACTCACATGGTGACTGCAGAAATGAGCTCATTGTATCAGAGATGGTGAGGATGGCATAGGATATAATGGGATTTATATTTGTCATTTATAAGGTTACTATGAGTCTTATTCACCTTGATGGCACATGATAACAACAACAAGCTATCGAAGCTCCTCTTATGAGTTGGAACAGACTTGATGGTAGTTATTGTTGTTATGTGCCTTCGAGTTGCTTGCGACTCATAGCGATCCTATGTACAACAGCCCTCAGCTCTGCTCTGTCCTGTGCCAATCTCACTGTCTCCAACACACTCATCCCAATTACTCCAGTCACCGAATCAATCCACCTCCTAGAGGGTCTTCCCCTCCTACACCTGCCTGCCACCCTCCCAAGCATGATGTTAGATGGATCTTGGCTGAAAGTAGGGAGTACCAGAGGAACGCCTATCTGTTCTTCATTGAATATGCAGAGGTGTTTGACTGTGTGGACCATAACAAACTGTGGCTGACTCTGAGAAGAATGGGAATCCCAGAACACTTGATCATGCTAATCTGAAATCTATATTTGAACTAAGAGGCAGTCGTCAGAACAGAGCAAGGAAACACTGCATGGTTCAAAATTGGGAAGGGCATACACCAGGGATGTGTCCTATCTCCATACCTTTTCAACCTGTACGTAGAACAGATCATCCGGGAGCCTGGGCTCTACAAAGAGAAATGCGGCATCAGGATTTGTGGAAGATCAATCAACAATCTGCGATATGCAGATGACACAACCCTGCTTGCTGAAACTGAGAAGGACCTGAAATGCTTGCTGCAGAGGGTCAAGGACTGCAGGCTCCAATATGGATTGAGGCTCAATGTCAAGGAGACAAAGATTCTCACCACTGGACCAACTGGCAGCATCAGGATGGATAGTGAAGAGATTGAGATTGTTCACAGCTTTAGTCTGTTTGGCTCCACAATCAACACGCTTGGCACCAGCAGCCCTGAAGTTAAAAGACACATTGGGGTGGGAAAGTTTCCTGTTAGCGACCTCTCTAAAGTACTGAAGAGCAACGGTGTGTCTCTGGAGACTAAGGTATGTCTGATACAGACCATGGTCTTTGTAATCACTTGTTATGCATCAGAGAGTTGGACAATGACTAGGGAGGATAGAAGGAGAATTGATACCTTTGAGCTTTGGTGTTGGAGAAGAGGACTGAGGGTCCCATGGACTGCTAAGAAAACAAACAGATTCATTGTGGAGAGGGTTAAAGTCATTGGAGGCAAGGATTCTGAGGCTTCATCTGACATACTTTGGTCATTTTGTAACAATATAATGGTATTGTTAATTTTTTAATAATTTTCTAACACATTCTTTCTTACTAAGACAGAATTGTTAAATTTTACTTAAAAAATTTTTTTAAATGTACTGTGACTATTTTTGGCCAGAGTCTATAATAACAACTCTCTAAAATGTGTTCAATAAATATTTATTAAACTTCTTATGTTTACCAAAATGTGTGCCAAAGATAGAGACAAAGTCACGCTAACATGACTTCCAGTGTAAGCCGTTGTTATGTGCCATCGCCTGTGACTAATAGTGATCTGATGTGCAACAGCTCTGAACCCTGCTTTATCCTAAGCCAATGTTATTATCTTTGACACACCTACCCTCATTATTCACTTACTTAGTCAATCCATCTTATTGAGGGTCTCCCTCTCCTGTGCTGTCCCTCCACCTTCACAAGCATGACATCCCTCTCCAAGGACTGGTCTCTGTTTTAAAACTACAAGTCAGAAATAAAGCAAAGAACAGGACAAGCATCGTCTTGCTCTTCATGATGTGCATAGTCACCCTATGTAATTATTTTTTGCTTTTTTTGGTAAGCTAGTATATAAAAAAAGCAAAAATATAATTGCATAGTGTAACTATGCACATCATGAATAGCAAGATGATGTTTGCCCTCTTCTCTATTTCTGGCATGTATTTTTAGAACAGATGCTATATAATATTATATTAGGGCTATGTATAAATTTCTGTGTGCAATGGTCCATAAAATGTAGTTGGAAAAAGAAAACCTTGCATGCCTTTGAGTCCAAATGCCCTTGGACTGGACCTTAACATTTCATTTAAATTCTATGGCAATCCTGTGATTTGTGCCTTTTGAAGTGGTTTGGCTTTTTAATTTATTTCTCCATGAATACATGTTCATCTTCTAGATGAGGTATTTATGCTACAAGTTTACACTGCTAACTTAAAGATCAGGTGATCAAATCCACCAGCTTCTTCAAGGGAGAAAGATGGTCTCTTCTTTCAAAGAGTTTACAGCCTGAAAAATCCTATGAGGGTTTGCTAAAATAGAAATCAACAAGAGTGGGTTTGGTTTCTTAGGTGCGTATAAAGCAATATGATTAATTTATATTTCTACTACTTGTTTGAAGTAAACTAAGTAAATTATCCTATGTAAAACAGTGTATATGAACCTTGAAAGTAAATCAGTATAAAATAAAAATTTCATTTAAAAAATGTAGTAACAACACTGGTCTTCAAATAAATATAATATTCTAGTAAAAAAAGAATGCTAGTAAATTCTCCAAAACAGGCAAAAAGAAACTTTTCTGTTGTTGTGATGTTGCTAAAACTCCCACCATCTCTGAGATTTACACAGAAGTACTGGTTACACACTGATTAAGCACTGAGCTATTATTTAAAATGTCAGCAGTTTGAATCCACCAGTTTTGTTTTGTTTTAAATTTATAATTTTTTATGATTTTATACTGGCTTACATAAAAAGTTCATAAAGTTTGTATACATTGTTTTTCACGAAAGGGGAAATACACACCAGTGGTTTTGAGAAACAAAGATAAGTAAGTTTTCTTCCTTAAAAAATACAGCCTTGTGCTGATTTACTCATTATTGTATATTTCCTTTACTTCATCTAAATTTTATACTTAGTTACTGATTTTTCTTTTCCGTTCCCTCACCAATACCTCCTACACTTGTTATTAGAGTGAAGGCTTTTATCTTGCTGAAGTAGAAATATGGCCAAAGGATGAAGAATATTAAATTATCACACTTTTGATAAATTATGATCATTGATTGGTATATTTCCCAAGAACCTGCATGGATTTGAGGGAACTGGTAAAGCACAGAGGAATATTGGGCTGAGGGACACTCCCACCAGGAAGACAGGACAAGAAAGACTGAAGGGACCCAGGACTGCCTATAATAAATCCACTCACCAAGAGAGTTTATGGTTGCCTGCCATCCAGCATTTTTAGCCTGATGGGATAAGGGTAACATCTGGGTTAGAGCTCAGAGTCCCACAGGTGTAAAAAAAAATCTCCTTTATTAGAAAAGGATTTGTAAATACAAGGAAATGCAACTGACATTTTGGTGCCCAGAGACCACCTGCTGTCAAGAAACAGGCAAAGTCTTCCCAGAACTCTGCTTTCATTGGTGGCACAAACAGTCATTCAAAAGCATTAAAAAATACAAAACAGTCATAAAATAATTCAAATAATAGAGTTTAGTTTTTAATATGAGGTTCCTTTGAAGATAAAAAGTTATTACAGTAAATAGAAACATGATGATGTTGTCCTAATTAATTCATGGAAGTTAGTAGAATTGGAAACAAAAAACTAACAGCATTCGTTGATATCAACTATAAACAATTACATACTCTTTCTTGGAAAGTATAACCTAAATCACAGTTTTATGCAGAGGCACTCATTTTAGCATAATGAGCCTCACAGAAATTTAACAAAACAAAGAACAGCTACTGTAAACACTAACACCACTAGCTATTGGGTTTTTTACATTAACTTTATGTTTTTTTTACTTTAGAGTTTTATAGAGCTCATATATGTTCTAATCTTAAATGCTACATATTTATTGTGTAGGTAGGTAAATAAAAGGAAAGACAGGAGCATAACTTCACAGTTCAATTCCTCATCTCACTTTCAAGTTCCATCTATGTGGTTTTCCCTCTTCATACAGTATTTTAGTATGAAACATACTGCTGTTAGGTGCTATGGATTCAGTACAAGCCACCCTAGAAAGAATGTATCAGTCTATCTCATGCAGGGGCCATGCTAATCTTCTCTATGGTTCCAATTTTAGTATATGTACTGCCAAAGCGAGCACTGAACAACGTATCTGAACCCTGTCCTATTCTGCACCATCCTCACCATCTTAGGCATACTTAAGCCCATTGCTACAGAAACTATGATAACCCAATCCATCTGGTTGAGGATTTTCCCCTGTTTGACCAATCCCATGTGTCCAGAGTAAAACTGTGCCCCATAAGGATTTTTCTTAGTTGTCTTATGCTGATATAAAATAATACTACAAGTGAATGACTTAAACAATTAGAAGTTTATTCACTCACAGATCAGATGACTAAAAGTCTGAATTCCCAGCACCAGTTCTAGGTGAAGGCTTTATCTCTTTGTCAGCTTACAGTTTAGGAGGGAATTCCTACACTTGTTTCAGCATCTGTAGGCCTAGTATTCCTTGGAAATGTCCATGTATCGTAGCATCAGTCCCGATATGTCTTTATATCAAACTGCCAAGTCACTAAGAATAATGATCCTGTCAAGTTTGACATAAATTTTGAGGAAAGCAACCCAATCTATGACAAGTTTTCAGTGGTTAATTTTTTGGATGTATATCATCAGGTTGTCTTCAGAGTTGTCTTTGCATAGGCTTGAACCTCCCACCTTTTGGTTAACAGCTGAGTGTCATACCCATTTCTACCACCCAGGAACTCCTTAGCCTCTGTTATTGCTGTTAGATGTCATCAGTGGATTTCTATTCGTATAACCTAATGTGAAAAATACAACTGATCCATAGGACTTTCTAGGTTATAATCTTTATATGAACAGATCCCACAGAGCCAGGGACACTGGGTGTGTTTGAACTTCTAACTTTGGCAGTTGAATGCTTATTCCTCAGGCTCTTGTTGAGCTTTTGACAGTTTAAAAGTCAACTTAAAATTGTTATTTTGGCTAAATATCTCCTATAATACTATGTAACCACAAATTTTAACCTTAACTAAGAAAAATAAATCATAGAATAAGAAACTATGGTGGTTTAATCATTATGAAGGTTGGTTGGTTTAAATCTACCAGAATTTCCTTGGGAGAAAGATGAGAGTCTCGTCCCATAAAGTGGTGTAGCTTCAGAAACCTGATGAAAGAGGTTCTCATGAGTCAGCATCAACTCAACAACAACAGCCTTAATTATATGGACTCATTGACTTCCAGTCAATTCCAGGCTATGATAACTCTAAAGGACAGAAGAGAACATTTATAAGACTTCCAAGGAATATACTGAGTCACTCTATTGAAAGGAATTGGAAGACAAAGAAGAATTTCATGAAACAACATATGAGCAAGAGCCTATGGTGATGAAAGAAGAAGTTCAGGCTGCTTTGAAGGAAATGGCAAAAAATAAGACTCCAGGAATAGATGGTATACCAATTGACATATTTCAGTTAAGAGATGCTGCCCTGGACGTGCTCATCAAGTTGTGCCAAGAAATCTGGAGAACGACCATTTGGCCAACTGACTGGAAGAGATTGATGTTTGTTCCTATCCCAAAGAAAGGTGACCCAACAGTATGTGGATACTACAGAACAATCTCACTGATTTCACATGCAAGCAAGATTTTACTGAAGATTATCCAAAAACGACTGGAACAG
>NW_006399948.1:1533915-1543449 GCF_000299155.1 Elephantulus edwardii
CTGTAGATGTTCATTGAAATGAAAAATAAAGAAATTTACAAAAAAGAATAAAAAACAAAAAATGAACACACAAAAAATCACACAGGAGGAAATTGTCCCTCTTTCTTTGAAGGACCCTCTAGCAGATCCTCTAGGCTGTAAATCACATGGAAGGAGATAGTCTACCTTTCTTCTGTAAATCAGCTAGTAGATTAAAATTCCCTGCTTTGGGATAGTAGCACAACTCCTTATAAGGAGTTGTAAGACACCAGAGTTTATACATATAAAGTAGAGAATATGTTCTATATTTCTTAATGGGCTAACCAGGAGTGTTTATATTCATCAGTTCTATTTCTTCATGCCTTTTTCTCGAAGCCTTGCTCTTGTAAATCTCAGATTTCCAAATTCAACTGCTTGACAAACTTACTAGACATTCTGGACAAGTCAAAGTCATTCTCCTGCATAGTTTATTTCCTGAGCAAAATTAACTTATTGTTTTGGAGAAACATTAATCAGTTCAAAAGTTAATTCAAATATTTCCTAAGTGACTATAGTGTACAGACAGATAAAAAGATGCATATGACAAAGCTTGCCCTTAGAAAAATTAGCAAATATCATCATATAATTAACAAGTGAAAAAAACACCACAGGAGATCCACATGAGATGTAGTGAAGCTATATGAAAGGAGATTCACTTTCCAGAGTAGGAAACCCAATCTGGAAAGTTCATCAGTTTTATCAGCAAATGTAAACGCATCAAACACTGCTAAATACTTTGTGTGTATTGTTTAATTGAATCAATCACATGTTTATGATTCTACCTATTATTTTTCAATGTAGCTACTGAAATCTGAATCAGGCAGGATTTCGATCTATTGTACATGGGTTTACCACGTAGAGAATGCAACTCAATTGCTCACTAACAACACGAGCATAAACATGAGATGAAACTAGATTTCACATTTCTCTGAATCAAGGTTCTAAGTTCTTTATTTTTCTGGTTTCATATTGTCATTAGTGTTATGTGACATTGAGTTGCCTGTGACCCTATGCATAATAGCTCTGAACCCTGCCTTATCCCGAACCTGTCTCATTGTCTCTGACAAACCTACCTCCTTTAGTACTATGTCAATCTATCTCATTTGGTGCCTCTCCTGTGCTGTCCCTCCAGCCTTCTAGCATGATGTTCCTCTCTAGGGACTGATCTCTCCTGGCCACATACCAAAAGTATGGGAGAAAGAGGTTCAAAATTCTTTCCTCAAAGGAGCAGCCTGCTTTCACCCTCTTTAGGATTAACCTGTTTATTTTCTTGGTAGTTCATGATATCGTCAATACTCTTCTCCATAACTACAAGTCAGAGGAATCAATTTTTCTGTCATCTTTATTCATTATTCAGCTCTCTAATGCATAGCAAGTAATTGTGAAGATGATGGCCTGAATCAGGTGCACTAACATCATTGTTCTTTAGGTTTTAAAGGGTTCACAGACAGCAGCTTTTCAGAGAGAAATTCTTTTTTAATTTCTTGGCTGATGTTGCAAAGTGTGTTGATTGTGGATCTGAGGAAGCTGAAAGTGTTAAAAACATTAATCTTTTCTCCTCCTATGTGGTGCTGACAACTGGTCAAGTGATGAGACTCTTTGTCTTCTTGATGTTGAGCATCACTCCAAATTGAAGACCCCAGACCTTGCCATTCTGTAGCAAATGTTTCAGGTCATCTTCAGTTTCTGTGAGTAAGGTTGCATCATCTGCATAACACTGTTGATGAATCTTCCTCCAATCCTGATGCCACATTGCTCCTCATAAAGCCCAGCCTCCCAGATGATTAGTTCTTACATAGTTTGAAAGGTATGGAGACAGATCACATCCCTGACACACTCCTTTCCTGATTTTGAACCAAGCAGTGTTTCTTTACTCTGAGGACTACTTCCTAGTCCATGTATAGGTTTCACATGAACAAAATCACGTGTTCCGTGACTCTCATTCTTCTGAAGGTTAGCCAGAATTTGTTTTGATCTACACAGTCAAATTGCGTATATGATTTTTTGTGTGTGTATGCATATTTTTTAACTACTTCTTGTTGTTATGTACCTGTAGAGCAGGAACCAACGTGTAGCTGACCCTCCGGTGGTTTTTCAGAGCAGTTTAATCTCACAGGAGAAGATTGCTTATCCTTCTCCCGTGGAGCACCTGGATTTGAATTGTGTGATTCGGAATGGAAAAGAAAAAAAAAAAAATAAGGCTCTACATCAAGTCCTAAAATGGTTGTTTCAGTTATGTCACATTACTCTAGCTTCCCATTTGAACACTATTTATGCTAGAAATGTAGTTTCTTTAGAAAATTAAATGGAATGTTGATGTCCTTGATAATTCACACAGCTATCAAAATTACTTTGCATCTTCTTCCCAAAGCAGCTTATACATTTAGAGAATGTGCTTAATTAAGTGTAGAATAATTATATTTGGGAGTATTTAAATCATAATCTAAAACACACTAACTGAATATGCCCAGTCCAATGCTTAAATAGCCCATTTGAAGTTTCAAATTATTCCTAATGTTTAAGATAGCAACCTTTGACACATTATTCCTTTTTGGAAAAAATCATTTGATCAGAAAGTAGGAATTTCTGCACAGACATCAGAGATAGATGGCCCAATTATTTTGGGCTTGCTAAACACAGGTAATTTTGAAGTAATGTGTGACAATTTACAAAGAGTGACTGTTGAGGATAGAATCCTCTCCATATTGTAGAAATCTGTCTCAACACAGTCTTCCGTTCCTTTCCTATTGAAGTTACGGTGCTTCTGCCCTGAGCAGATCTTGTCAGGTGAGCAAGCTTAATTAGCCCAGAACACTTCTTTAACGTTCTAAAAATCCAAGCCCTAAAGACACATATGATTAAAGTCTATAAAAAATAAAAATGCACTTAAAATGCTATTTTGAGGCTCATTAAACTTGAATTAGTCAACATCTTTTTCTGAGGGCAGAATCGATTTGCATATACTCAATGGTTCTTTTTGGCCAATTAATATTTGGATGATCACATTAAGTAACTTGAATCAAAATAAAATAATTCAAATATGTAGTGAAAAAAATGACATTGTTTTATATAGTAGTGAAAATAATTAGAATTCAGATTCTGGTCATTTGTTCTCATAACAAAATTATATAGACATTTGAAAATGACGTCTGTATTTCAGAAAATACTTGGTATACTGAATAGAATTTAAAAAAATAAGTTTGCATGGGTGATTTCTTATTTACAATTTAAAGAGACAACAATAAAATCCTATCTGTAAAATAAAGTGAAGTAGACTGTTAGGCATTATGAGGTGTTTTTACCTGAAGGGTACAGAAAGAAATCACCTATTCTTTTCCCCATTCATCCACTTTCCTATTGCCATCAAATCAGATCAGAATCACAGCTGACCCTCCAGTAGGTTTCTGAAAGGATAAATAAAATGGGATTTTATAATGATTTACCTCCTTGGGAACTCAATGGAGGGTCAGTTACAAGTAAATTTCAACTTGACAACAATGAGCTGAATAAGAAATTGTGTGGGAGGAGGTTGCCCATCCTTCTTTTGATGAGCCACCGGTGGACTGAACTGTTAAAACTGGACACCCTTTAGGTTACAACTTTGCCAGGAGAACTCCTTAAAATTTCTTTTTAAGGCTTTGAGGAATCTCAAGTATTCCTCAGCTCTCAAACTTAATAACTTACTCTTTTCCTGCTTCATATCTGTAAATACAGGAACATGCTTGAGTCAAATTTTAGAAGTTGATGAGAGAATCATGAAGTTTATCAGGCTCAAGTGTTCTGAAACTACTTATGTAATTAAAGTGGTTTATTGCCCTCCTCATGAATGACACTATAAAAATACTTTAGGATTTGGAGGTCACTTGATTTCTGTCTCAACAACACAATTCTGCTGTTATGTGGAACATCAGCTATAGATATAATACATGGAAAAAATAAATTTATTTGTTGCCAGCAAGATTTGATCTAGGTGCCATGGTTTGTTGTCCAACTGTAAACAGGCAGAGACGTAACAGGGAAGAAAGTGAAAACATATGAAAATAAAAAGAAGAAACAAATATAAGCTATAAAGTAGTTACTAAGATTCAGAGACAAGAGAAATCCATGGATAAAGTGCATCTAAGATTTTATCTGCAACTTATGATTTGTCTCCTTATATAACTTTTACTCTTCTCTGTATTAATGGACATTAAGACAAATAATCATAAAATCTAAATCTTTCAAGATAGAATGACAATCCTTTAGTTCTATTCTTTCTTCCAGGAGTCTTCCAGACATCACAATGTAAATTAGATAGAACATTAAAGAACTGATGTTGAGTTTCCGCTTAATTTTCCTAGCATCAACAATTATTATGATTTTTTAATTTTTTAAAAATTTTATTATTTATTTGTGTGTACCATCAAATCAGATCTGACTGGTACAGGAAGAGATTGTCCCTTCTTTTTGAACAGAGCATCTGATGGATTATATTATGATTTTGAATGAAAATATATTTTATGAAAAAGAGCTAGATGATCAAACTTTAAAAAGCATTTCCAATTTTTACCTAAATCTATTTTTCTATTAAAATCACTCATTGTTGTTGTCAGAACCATTTTATAGCTTACCACTCATTAAATTTCTCAGGCTGTAAATAGAATGGAAGAAGATGGTCTATATTTCTCCTAACTAACCACTGATTTTATGAGGAGGAACGTGTCATCAGGATTGGAGGAACAGATTGATTTGTTAACAGTTATACCTGTTCAGCTTCACAATCAATATTATTAACACCAGCAGTCAAGAAATCAAAAGACAAATTGCATTGGGGGAAGTATGCTGTCAGGGACTTCTCCAGAGTACTGAAAAGCAACAATGTCAGTCTAGAGAATAAGGTGCACCTAATCCAGGTGTAGGGTGTATCCCAAGCATTTGTCTTACCTCCATACCTTTTCAAACGATATGCGGAACACATTATCCAGAAGGCTGGGCTCTATGAGGAGAAATGTAGCATTAGGTTTGTATGTTAACTCATCAATGATCTGCATTATGCAGATGACACAACCCTGCTTGCTGAAACTGAGGAGGACCTGAAGTTCTTGCTGCAGAAGGTCAGAAACTGCAGCCTTCAATATGTATTGAAGCTCAATATCAAGAAAACAAAGATTCTCACCACTGGGCTGATTGACAGTATCATGATAGAGGGTGAAGAGACTGAGATTGTTTAGAGCTTTTGTCTGCCTGGCTACACAATGAACACTCTTCGCACCAGCAGCCAGGAAATTTGTGATGGGAAAGTCTGCTGTTAGAGACCTCTCCAAAGTAATGAAGAGCAATGATCTCAGTTTGGAGACTAAAGTGCACATGATACCAGCCATGGTCTTTGTAATCACTAGCTACGCATCAGAGAGCTGGGAAATGACTAGGGATGATAAAAGGAGAACTGATGCCTTTGAGCTGTGGTGTTGGGGAAGAGTATTGAATGTACATATCACGGACTGCTAAGAGAATGAACAGGTTCATTCTGGAGAGGGTTAAATCAGGCTGCTCCTTGGAGGCAAGTATTCTGAAGCTTTGTCTGACATGCTTGGACATGTTGCAACGAGGAATCAATCCTTTAAGAGGGATGTCATGCTTGGAAGGGTGAAGAGATAGCACAGAAGAGATGGAATGAGTCAGTGACTTGTGTAATGAGAGCAGGTGGGTCAGAGACAGTGAGATTGGCACAGTATAGAGCAGGATTTAGGGCTGTTGTACAGAGAGTTGCTATGAGTCACAGGTAACATGACAGCACATAACAACAATAACAATAAATATAAAAAAGTCAATTCTTTCAAGAATACATTCTTATAAATCCAACACAAATAAAACTTTTCTCCTGTTGGAGGAAAATAAAATCACAACATCATGGATATAACAATTGTTATTAAAAATTATTATTATTTTTCTTATTATCTCCTTGGAATTTAATACACATTACATTCATATCACTGGATTAATCATTGTTTTGAATGCTAGTTGTATTTCCTTATTCTTTCCCTCTTGAATTCTATGGCAACTACAATACTAAGCATAAGAGATACTCAAAATCACATTTGAAACAATTCTTGCTTTCGTTATGCACTTCAAGGATTTTCTCAGAAGAGTTCCTGTCTCCTTAGAATTTGATAAATTGAAATTTATGTCATTTGTTAGTTTTAGGTCATTTGGTGAGAGTTTTTCCAAGCTCAATTTTTATTACCTCTAGATGGGATTTTTGAGCTCTCAGCTAAGCGTGATGATATAAAATACTTTAGGAGAAGTCCCCAAAGACTTATTTGCCAGAGTTGGTGCTACCTTTTACTTCCTCATAACTCTTTATAAGCTCCAATTTTAACAATTTCAGCATCAACAACTGGTCTTGATACAGAATCTAGGACTGATGACAGGTGAGCTATGAGAAAATGAATTTGCATTTCCAACAAGCTCCATACTGAAAATCCCCAAATGTAAGTATAAAAACTGCCTGGAATCAAATCCTGCACAATTTAAATAGAAAATCATGAAATAATACTTGAATACAGGAGTATATCTTAAGTGATCATGAATTCTTTGAACTACAAAAGAGCAAGAACTATTATTTTTCCCATTCATGTAGAAGAAAAGAAAAGGACACAATTATCTGGGAACAATTCGCACTCAGATAATACTACTTAAATCAGTCTGTCACAAACTGCACAAAATCTTACAGTATATATAGAAAAATTTTTTACTTGTGATATTATTTTTAAATATGGAATAAATTAAAAATTTTAATGATGATTCATAGAGAAAGGACAACAAAGTGTAGTTCTATTGCACAAGAGTTAGTTGTCATTGTTGTTATTCTGTGTTGTTAAGCCAGAAACAACTCGTAGTTGATCTTCCAGTGGATTGTCAGAGGCTACAAATCTCACAGGAGGAAACAGCTTATCTTTCTCCCACAAAGAGACTGGTAGTTTTGAACTGCATGCCTTTGGGTTGGAAGCATAACTCCTTACCCACTGTTGCTGTTGTTGCTATTATGTACTGTTCAGTTAAAACCAAGTCATAGAACCCTCTACAATAGATTTCAGAGGTTGTAAATAATGTGGGAGAAATCTTTCTCTCTTCCTTACAGGTGCTGGTGGATTTGAACTGCCTGACTTTGGGTTAAAATTGCAACTCCTTATCTACTAGGCCACCAGACTGAGACCTTATCCACTGTTGTTGTTAAGTGTTATCTAGTCGCTTGCAACTCATAGCGACCATATGTACAAGAACCCTAAACCCTGCTCTATCCTGTGCCAACCTCACTGTCTCTGACACACTCCCATTACTCCAATCACTGAATGGATCCATCTCATCGAGGGTCTTCCTCTCTTGTGCTGTCCCTCCACTCTCCCAAAGATGATGTCCATCTCCAAGGAGTAGTCCCTCCTTTCAACATGCCCAAAATATGTCCAATGAAGCTTCAGAATTCTTGCCTCCAAGGAGCAGCCTGGCTTCACCCTCTCTAGGGTGAACCTGTTTGTTCTCCATGGTATATTCAGCACTCTTCTCCAGCACCACAGCTCGAAGGAATCAATGATCTTTCTGTCATCCTGAGTCACTGTCCAGCTCTCCAATGCATATAATACAAATGCGAAGACTATGGCCAGATCAAGCGCACCTTAGTCTCCAGCCTGAAGTTGTTGCTCTTCAATTCTCTGGAGAATTCCCTGACAGCTGACTTTCCCAGTAAAATTTGTCTCCTAATTTCCTGGCTGCTGGTACCAAGAGTGTTGACTGTGGAGCCAAGCAAACTAAAACTCTTCACCGTGCATAATGATGCTGCCAATTGGCCTAGTGGTGAGAATATTTGTTTTCTTAATGTTGAGCTTCAATCCATATTGAAGTAATCCAGTATAAAATTAAAAAATAAATAAATAATAAAGATGCTTGTGCAAGGACACACACACACACACACATTATGCCCTTGGAAATTAATTAGTCAGTTGTGAGTCAGGTCGGACTCAATGACAATGAGTTTTTATGATGAAATATAAGATTCAGAATCATAGATGTGTTATGTGCCATCTGCATAATGCAGGTTGTTGATGACTCTTCCACCAATCCTGATGCCACATTCCTCCTCATAAAGCCCAGTGTACTGGATGATCTGTTCTGCATACAGATTGAAAAGGCATAAAGACAAAATACATCCCTGGTGGACTCCCTTCCTGATTTTGATCCATGCAGTATCTTCTTGCTCTGTTCTGATGACTGCCTCTTGGTTTAAGTATAGGTTTCATATAAGAACAATCAAATGTTCTGGGATTCCCATTCTTCTCTGAGTAATCCACATCTTATTGTGACCGACACAGTCAAAAGCCCATGCATAGTCAATGAAGCACAGATAGACATTCCTCTGGTACTCTCTGTTTTCTGCCAAGATCCATCTAACATTATTATCCTTAGTACTACTGCCTCTTCTAAACCCAGCCTGCACTTCTGGCAGTTCTCTTTTGATGTGTTGCTCCAGTCGTTTTTGGATCATTTTCAGCAGAATCCTCCTTTTATGTGATATTAATGATATTGTTCAATAATTTCCATACTTTGTTAGCTCACCTTTGGCTATTGTAAATAATGCAGAAATAAAGATGGGTGTTAATTCATTTGTATGGCTCTGGAGTGTGGCTCTGGTTTTTTTAGGGTATATTCCCAATTGGCGAATTGCTGAGTAAAATAGTATTTCCATTTCCAACGTTTTGAGAAAGCACCAGACAGCCTTTCATAGTGGTTGTAACATTTTACATTCCCATCAACAGTGAATAAGAGCTCTACCCTCTCTAAAACCTCGCCAGCATTTGTTTGTTGCCTTGTTGAACTTTGCCATTATTGCTGGGGTGAGATGATATCTCCTTAGAATCCAGGCAAATTCTTCAGCCTTCTATGAACTATAAGAGTAGCAGCAATATTTTATGGAAAATTCTTCCCTATATATATCTTACGTCAAACAAAAATTTTCTTAAAATGCATTTAATTACATCAGAAAATTTTTTTTAAAAACCTATAATTTTAAAGAGTAAGGTACATACTCAGTAGAAATTTATTATAAGGGAGAAAGAATACAGGTAGTCATCAAAAAAGATACTTGAAAATTATATTTAGACATCTTATGTGTTTTTGTTGGTAGGTGAAATTGAGTCAGGAAGACCCATAGTGACCCTATGAACAACATATCTGAACCCTGTCTTATCCTGTGCCATCCTCATACTTTCGGACACATTAGAGCCCATTGCAGTAGTCACCCTGTCAATTCACCTAGTCGAGGGCCTTCCTCTCCTTCACCAAGCCTCAACCTGTCCAAGTATCATGTACCTTTCCAAGAAATAGTCCCTCTTAGAAAAATGTCTGTATCTGGAAGGCAAAGCCTCATCATCTTTGCCTACAAAAAGTACTCTGGCTACACTATATCTAAGACATATTTGTTTGTCTATGGGATGTGCATCCCTCTTCTTCTACACCACAACATAAAGGCATCAATTTTTTTTT
>NW_006399948.1:1544154-1548107 GCF_000299155.1 Elephantulus edwardii
GTTGATTGTGGAGCCAAGCCTACTAAAGCTGTGAACAATCTCAATCTCTTCATCATCCATCCTGATGTTGCCAATTGGTCCAGTGGTGAAAATCTTTGTCTTCTTGACATTGAGCCTCAATCCATATACAGACATCATTACTTCTCAATAATTTGGAGAGTTCCCTAACTTCAGACTTTGCCTTTGCAATATGCGTCCTGTCATCTAAACTTCCAGAAAGCAGATTCTTACCATCTGACCGAAAGGCAACATCATGATAGATGGAGAAAGGATTAAAACTGTCAACAGCTTTATCTTTCTTGAATCCACTATTAACACCCTTCGTACCAGCAGGCAAGAAAATCAGGGCACATATTGGTCTACAAAAGTCTATACTTAGACATCTTATACTATCCATTAATTGTATATTTTTTAGTAACTGCTCCAAAAAGTTATCACTGTTCTCTGACTCAACTCCTCTCAGGTTTGCTGATTATTATTATTTATTCCATGAACCATTTTTTACTTTCCTATTTTTCTAGACTGTTCCTTTTATCATCTGATTAGCTTCCTTTCTTAGAGACTAAGTCAAATGCCAGTATTGTTAATTGTGATTATTCAAATATCAAATTAGCCAATAAAGAAATTGAATCAATAATTTTCTGTTCAAAGTCCAAGAAAGCACATTTCTTTGGTCACAGCTGACTTTGGTTCTGATCTCAGTTGCTCTTGGTTGCATGTAAATTTAGGTAAGTCATTTCCCCCTACCAACTAGTTTTCTCATCTTAAAATAAGAGAGTTGAATTCTATGATCTCCAACTTTACCTTCAACTATAATTTTATAGAAGCTTTTATTTTTATAAACTCCAAGTTTTTAATTAATTGGAAAATAAAATAAGTATTTCATGACTCCTGCTAGGATAACAAATATGAGTAAACAACTATAATTTTTAATATATTTTATTTTATCCTACTTGTTTTCAATGACAAGTTTATTCTGAGGCTGATAACATACTTGAAAGTTTCTTTACCTTTGATTTGTGTCTGATTAAACAAGAAAAATAATCTAAATTAAATGGTTTTGTAATTATTATTGAGGTAATATTAACTCCTTTAATATTTTAAAATATATGAATAATTAGTAAAACCTCAACCATTTAAATATGTTTCTGTTGAACTCATAGGTTTTTGTTATTATTATTCTTCAAGTATTCTTTAATATACTTACGATCAAACATAAACCAACCAGAAGAATCTCACAGTCAAAAAAGGAAATCCCAAATGAAGTAGCAATCAAGTAATTTAAATATTCAAAGAAAATTGGTTAAGTAAATATTCCTTGAGTATTGTGAGTCTTTAAAGAATTCCAAGATGGCTTTGCAGACACTGTTGCCTCAGCAGTATAGTTTTTTGTTAGGCTTGCCCCAGCCATGGTCAATCCCATTGTGTACTTACTTCGATGTCACCGCTGATCTTAGCTCGCGTTTCCTTTAAGCTGTTTGCAGATAAAGTCTCAAAGACAGCAAAAAACTTCAGTGCTCTGAGTACTGGGGGGAAAGGATTTGGTTAGAAGGGTTCCTGCTTTCACAGACTCATTCCTGGGTTTATGTGCCAGGGTGGAGACTTCATAGACCATAATGGTACTGGTGGCAAGTCCATCTATGGGGAGAAGTTTGATGATGAGAACTTCATCCTGAAGCACACAGGTCCTGCCCATGGCAAATGCTGGACCCAATACAGTTTTTTATCTGTACCGCTAAGACTTAATGTTTGGATGGCAAGCAAGCAGTCTTCCACAAGGTGAAAAAAGGCATGGACATTGTGGAAGCCATGAAGTGCTTCGGGTCCAGGAATGGCAAGACCAGCAAGAAGATCACCAATGCTGACTGTGGACAACTCTAATTATGATCTGTATTTCATGTTTTCTCTTAATCACCACATCATTCCTTCTATAGCTCCAGAGATCACCCTACGACCCCCAGTGTGCTTGCAGTACCTTTTAATCTTTGTGCTCTTGCTATAGTTCTTTGGGTTCCATGTTATATTTCTCTTCAAGGTTAGCAGGATTGCAGACAAATTTATGACTGAAATAAAAACTAGACAACAACAACAACAACAAAAAGAATTCCAAGGTGTCAAATCGTTAATAGCAATTAAAAAATTGATTGGAAGGCTACAGATCAGTGACTTTATGTTAACAAGGTAAAAACAATTCAGAAAAAGGAACACGGAGATGAATGCATAGCTTGAAGAATGTAATCAATGTCCCTGAAATATATGAGAAGAAATTATAATTGGTTTATGTTTGCTGTGTATGTTTTCAATAATAATACAAAATACTATCATTTCAATGATAATAATAGAAATAAAATAAATTATATATGAAACAAACTAGAGAAAAGGAATAAGAAGAGGAATTTTTAAAAATTACCAAAAAGAATAGTCATGGAAGGAAAAAAAATCTCAGCTTGGTAATAATTATTCCTCAGAAACACTAGAACTAAGGAGGGAAAAATGACTTAGAAACAAGAAAATTAGTGAAAAGGTGGAAGAGAGGGAAAGAGCAAAAAAGGGGAAACAGTGACCACATAAAAATGGAGGGTAAGTAGTTTGAAGAAATGGCATCAGAAAATAGAAAAAATATAAAAATAAAGAAAATCTTAGAGAAGATAAAGAAGACATACCAAATAGAACATCTTCACAGAGCTCACTAAATCCTATCTCTTCCATTTTTTTAGGATACACCTGAAGTCCAGGTAGGTCACACCAACCACAGGGGGAGCAGTGTCAGATAATACAGAAAAATCAATCAGTATAAATTCATGGCATCATTGCAATTTGCTAGCTTTGACATTATTGTACACAGAGGTTGCCACAAAATAGCAGAACAATTTTTATACGTAGAATGATTTACTAGAATAGAGTTAAAGTTTATATAATCTGTAATATACTCTAAAAATTTTGTTGTTAGGTACTATCGGATCAAGTATGACTCATAGCAAATCTATAAATAACAAGGCTGAACCCTGTTCCACCTTGTGCCATCCTCGTCATCTCTGATACTCTTGAACCCATTTTAGTAGTCACCTTATCAATCCATCTCACTGGGGTTTTCCTCTCTTCTGTTGGTCTTTCTAAAATATTGTAAAGCATGATATCCCTTTCCAAGGAATAGATCAAAGTATGAAAAATGAAGCTTCACCATCCTTGCTTCCAAGGAGAACTCTTATTGCACTTTTCCCCAGGAAATAATTGTTTATTCCTTAGTATGAAGATCGTGATGTGTATTTGAGTATGAATTGCTTTAATATATACCTCTGGGGGTTTAATTAGAATACTAATGTACTTGTAGTAGGTCTTACAATCTTACTTTCATTTTTTGTTCCCCATTTCAGTCTGAACTTTCAACTCCTTCATTAAGAAATAGAGTAAACTTCTCTTCCTTTGAATATGGAATCAAATCAGTTACAACATTGCAAAAGCAGCAGAAATTATATTTGAGGATTTCTAAATATAGATAATAAGAACATTTGCAAGTTTTGCTTTAATTCTACAAAGATATACAGCTTCATGTAAAAAAAATCTTATACCTGGACAAATCTAATGTCTAAAAATGTGAGGTAGTTCATGTTAACTGTGTCAATGAGCCATGTGTAGGGAGAAAGAAAGATAGAAACAAGATATACATATGTTCATTGCAAGAATTACCTAGCTAGTCTACTTTTCCAACAATGCTTTTTTAGTGACATAAAGCATGTGAGTGAAGAAGCCATTTTCTTTATTATAGACTGTCCTCAAATTGGGAAGGGCGTCCGCCAGGGATGCGTCCTATCTCCATACCTTTTCAACCTATTTGCAGAACAGATTATCAAGGAAGCTGGGCTCTATGAGGAGAAATGTGGGGTCAAGATTGGTGGATGATTTATCAACAATCTGCGTTATGCAGATGACACAACCCTGCTTGCTGGAACTGA
>NW_006399948.1:1548742-1554272 GCF_000299155.1 Elephantulus edwardii
AGCAGAGTTTAGGGCTGTTGTACTTAGGGTTATTATGAGTCACAAGTGACTCGACAGCACATAACAACAACAACAACAACTTCTCAAATGTCATTGTTGTTGCTTCAGTACTGATTCATACTAACTCTGTAGCAGATTTCCAAAAATATAAATCACATAGGAGAGATTGCTTATCTTTCTCTTGAGGAGGCAACTCATGGATATAAACTGTCAGAGAGAAGCTTCCTTTGCATTAGCAGCACAATTATCTATGGTCTATTCCTCTAGAGCTCCTAAGACTAGGCCTAGAGGGTGACAAATAGAGCAAAAACATCTCTTTTCAGAGTTCTAATAGTATTGTAGGATTGTGATCATATTGATGTTATCTTTTGTTTTAAGCACTAAGTTTTTGCCATGGTATATTATGAAGTAACAGATTTGTGAAATAGTATCTGATTCAGAAATTATCACAAACATGTTAATTGCTTAGAACTTCAAATGACAGAATATATGTTGTCAATAAATGAACGAGATGGTAAACTCAATGTTTTTATTTAATAATTATGAAATTTCAAGATCTGTGGATCTTGGCCGAAAGCAGAGAGTACCAGAAGAATGTCTATGTTTCATTGACAATGAAAAGATATTTGCCTGTGTTGATCATAACGAATCGTGGCTAATCTTGAGAAGAATGAGGATTCAGAGCACTTAATTTTGCTCATGTGAAACCTGTATTAGACCAGGAAGTGGTAGTCAGAACAGAGCAGGGTCCAAGGTTTAGGATCAGGAAAGGTGTATGTCAGGGATGCAATCTATCTCCATACCTTTTCAATCTGTATACAAAACAGATTAGGAGGCTGGACTTTATGAGTAAGAAAGACATCAGGATTGAAGCAAGACCTACCAATGATCTCATTATGCAGATGATACACCTTGCTTGCTTAAAATGAGGATATTAAGTGTTTTCTGCAGAAGGTCAAGAACTATATTCTTCAGTATAAATTTAAGCTCAACATCCCTATCGGCAAGTAGATGATTAAACTCTTGCTATATGCAGATGATATCATAGTATACACAGAACACCCCAAGGACTCGACAAAAACCTATTAGAGTTAGTAGATCAATATAGTAGAGTGGCAGGATACAAGATCAATATCCAAAAATGAGTGGGATTACTCTACAGTAACAAAAAAGAGCTCAGAGAGGGAAACCAAGAAAGCAATACCTTTTGTATTAGCAACCACAAATTAAGATATTTGGGAATGAAACTAACTAGACACACAAAAGACCCTATACAAAGAAAAACAACAACAACAACAAAAAAACCCAAAAAAAACCCAAAACAAAAAAACCACAAAAAACAAAACAAAAAAACCAACCAAACAAAAAAAAACCTTACAGAACATTTTTGCGAGATACAAGAAAAGACCTAAATGGATGGGAAAATGTTCCCTGTTCATGGATAGGAAGATTTAATAATGTGTAATAATGTGTAAATTACGATCCTACCAACAGCAATCTGCATGTTCAGCACAGTTCCAATACATATACAAAAATCATTTTCAAGGAAATCGAAACAGAACTTGTCAAGTTTATTTGCAGAGAAAAGAGACCCCAAATAAGCAAAGAACTTCTAAAAAGCAAAACTGAAGTGGGAGACATTGCACCCCTTGACCTCAAAACACAACATTAGTAACCAAAACAGCATGGTACAGTTACAATAACAGGCACATAGACCAATGGATCAGAATTGAGAAACCAGAGATGAGCTCAACTTTCTATGGTCAACTGATATTCAACAAGGAAATAAAACCTATCAAATAGGGAAAGTACAACCTCTTCAATAAATGGTGCTGGAAAAACTTGACTGCTAACTGTAGACATCTGAAATAGGATTTATATCGCATACCGTATACAAAAATCAACTAAAGGTGGATCAGAGACCTCGAAATAAAGCCCAAAACCATAAAGTTTATAAGAGATAAACTGGGACAAGCTTAGAAGACCTACTCTACAGTATAAAGGGACTGCCAAATACATCTAGAAATGCTTAGTCTGAAGAAGATAAAATTGATGAATGGAACCTTCTAATGATTAAATTTCTGTGTTTATCAAAAACTTTTCCAAATGGGTGAAAAGAAAACCTATGGACTGGAAACAAACATTTGGCAATACTCTCTCAGAAAGGGTTTCCTACGAAAGTTTACAGAGCCTCCAGAAGAAAAAACACTGATAATCTAATTACACAATGTTTTAAAGGGTGAAGGGACAGCACAGTAAAGGAAGACCCAGGATGAAATAAATGGATTGACTCAGTTACCACAGAAATGGAATTAAGTCTGTTGTGGACGATGAGATTGGCTCAGGATAAGGCCAAGTTCAGAGCTAATACCTAGGGTCACTATGAGTTGCGCAACTCGACAACACGTAACAATAATAATTACATGCACAATGAAAATATTTAATAAATTAAGCATACAAAAATGAGAAAGCATAGAATAATTTCTGATATGTTGGGTCATGAGTCATTTGTTTTTATACTTTACACTGCCACAAAGCTATTGGCTGTTGCTACCTCAAAATGTTATTGTGCAAATCTTAAAAATCTACCTTTCATTCAAAATATGAGTTCCAGAGCCTAAGGGACAGAGTGATATTTTTTAGATTGAAAGAAATATGTTATAGGTTTGGGGGTTTTTGTTTTGTTTTGTTTTTGATTGGGTTTTTGTTTGGTGTTCTGTTTTTTGTTGTTTCTTGTTGTCGTTGTTGTTTTTTACTTTTCAGTGACGTGTTTGTATGTTTGACAGAATTTGATCTGAGGCTTTCCTTGTACCATCTACTGCCGAGGTTAAGGGAAAGAGGACAAAATTACCTCTCCTGTGACAATTACGGCAGAGCCAAATTAGATTGGCAGCTTCTATCTAGAAGAAATCTGGCCAATGCAATGTAGAAGAGAGCAAAGGTCAAATATTTGTATTAATAATTTTCAGAAAAGGACTAAGGAGAAAAAGAAAACAAATTAATGTATATTTTAAATCTAAGAAAATGAATATTTTGTATGAGATTACAGGTTATATGATCAAAAAATGATTCAATACAAATTTATCCGTTGTCAAAAACAATGCTTTTTCTTCATGTTTACCAGTAAGTCTCATATAAATTCAATTCCATTTTATGTAAATTAGTATAATCCAAAATGAAATTAAAGTCAATGTATATCAATGTGTATCTATTCAATAAATATTTATGAGACTCTGCTGATTCAAACACTGCTATAATGAAAATAAACCAACAAATAAATTCCAAAAAGTATGCACAAAAGTGCATGCACTGTAGAGGTGAAATGCAGAAGGCAAAATGATCCTTACTGTAATAACAAGATGGTAAATGATAGAATAGACATAAATACACATGGCAATAGAATTCTATTGAGAAATTAATTCAGGTTTCATTCAGACTAAACAGTCTTGAGGATTTGGAGATTGGGACAAAAGCCAGATGAGTAAACAGTATTAGAGATAAACTTTGAAAAGATGTTGGGATATGCACAAAGGGTATAGTGAAAATGTGTATCAGGGTAATTATTTTGCACCTATTGTCCTAGGGGCCAGTCCTTAGAAAAGGATGTCATACTGGGAAAGATGGCATGTCAACAAAAGAGACGAAGCCTCAGCAAGATGGATTGACATGATGACTTGAACACTGGACTAAAGCGTATTAGAGAGATGGTGAGGATGGAGCAGGACAGATCAGGATTTAGATTCATAGGATGACTATGAGTCATAGTCAACTTCAGGACACATAACCACAAGGGGAGGCAAATGCTGAAATTAGTGCTTGCTAACTGGCATAAGAGTGGCTTAAGAATTTTAAATCAATCAATTATAGCTTACAAGCTTTTGACAAATTTGTGGAGACAAACTAAGAGTGCAGGGGGAAGGGAGTAGAATGCATTGTTTGAAAGAATGTTTAGAATGCTGTGTTCCTCCTGAGCAATAGCATTATCTCTCATTGCTGAGGCAGTCACATCCAGTCAGATATCACTTCTGGGCTGCACTAACTCTCATGGAAATCTCAACCTGATATTCCCACAGGCACTTCAGTCTCACAGGTACAAAAATAAATGTATCATTTTTTTTCCTTGTCTTCCTTTCCTATATTTGCTTAGTTTCTTATGCCTTCTATATTAGGGTTGGATTTCTCAGCTACATAATCAACAAGAATAGAAACCTAGTGGTTGTATTTGACTGCACCCACTACTTCTATTTCAATCCAATTTGTTATCATGCTTAACCTCTGAAATATGTTTTCTCTTCTCTAACTCCACTTTCTCTGTTGAAGCTTAGAGTATATTTTCTCTAGTCTGAAACTTTCAGCAGTTTCCTAAGTAAACCTACATCCTCTGCTTTTGTTCTTTCAAATATGTCTTTCCTACAGTTCTGATGATGCAGGACATAGGGAGTTGGGTTGCTAACCAAAAGGCAGCACTCTCCGGCCAGTATCAACCCAATCAGTGCATCCATGAAATATAGATGGGCAATCTCCTTCTGTGACATTTACAGCCTCTAAAACCCACTGGGGTGTTAGCTATGTGTCACTTCTGACTCTATGACATTGACAGATAGAGGTGTAGATATAGATGAGATCTGTTTAACATTTAAAGTCTGATTGCACCAGGTCTTTCAACATCTTAAGTAGTATTCAAGACCTTACAAAACCTAGCTACCTCCTATTGTTTTAACTTAATAATTGATTCTACCTTACTTAATGTATTATGTACTACCAGAACACAGTTTTTATCACTTTCTTAAATTTTACCTGATGGTATTTTTTTCTTTTTGTCTTTGGTCATACTTGTGCACTTGCAAGAATTCACTAATCTGTCCTCTCTTTTCTGGGTCATAGTTTATGTTTTATTTATCATTAATTCAGTTTTATGAAGTGCCACTGACCAGTAGTTTGACAAATCCTCAGAAAACATTGCTTTTTGAATATTTTATTGTGATTATCTCTCTTCCCAGTTGACTAACTGAAGAACAAATTCAAACCTCAAGCTATAGGCATAATGATGAATGATCCAGGAAACATTAAAAGATGAAAGTAGAACAGAGAGTCACTGTACCAAAAAGAATTGATTGACAGAATAATTTCATGAACAACACATGACCAAGAGGAAAATGTGATAAAAGAGGAAGTTCAAACTCTTCTTAAGGAATTGGGGGGGAAAAAGTCCTCAGGAATTGACATATTTCAACACACAGATTATGCCCTGGACATGCTCACAGGTTTCATCAAAAAATCTGGAGGACAACAACCTGGCTAACTGACTGGAATAGATCCATATTTATTCCCATTCTCAAAAAAGGTGACCCAACTGAGTATGAAAATTATTGAACAATATCACTGTTATTATGTACAGGTAAAATCTTGCTGAAGAATATAAAAAAAATGACTGGAATGCATCAACAGAGAACTGCCAGAAATAGAAGCCAGATTTAGAAGAGGCCATTGGCACAAGGGACATTATAACCAATGTCAGATGAATCTTCAC
>NW_006399948.1:1556387-1557002 GCF_000299155.1 Elephantulus edwardii
TGACTGGCACAATGGGGGACAGGTTTGTCAGAGAGATGGGCTCAGGATAGGGCATGATTCAGAGCTATTGTGCATAGTGTTGCTATGAGTCACAGAAGATTTGATACATAACATCAACAATTAGCATTATCTTGCTGTATTTCCAATATTTGCACATCATTTGATAAAAAGTTAAAACAAACTTAGTAAACATAATTAGAAAATGAATGAATATTACTAGATCCAAAGAGCAGAAAACTTCAATGTGAAGCAATAAGGCTGAGCTCTTTTACAGAGCTATGCTGTTCATCTGGTAGTCTCTACTGACATATGAATTCTGAACACTATTGAAACGTACTTCACGTGTAAAACATGTTTTGATTATTATCTGTTGATATGGTCATAATTTATATATTAATTTATGTGAAATTTATTATTAGAGGTAACTTACTTTTTAATTCTCAAGTGAAGCTACTCTTCTTTTTCTTAGATGCCATTGAATGGGTTCCAATTCATAGAAGCTCTAGGTTCAACAGAAATGAACACTGCATCTAAATCCCAAAATCAATCTCCATAATAGTCTATGTGTTTCCTACTGCCAAAGGGGCCCTTTAGAGTAGTGAGAGAAGATCTTCA
>NW_006399948.1:1558427-1561675 GCF_000299155.1 Elephantulus edwardii
ACTTACAGCTACACTATGGGAAGTCCTCAACACTTGGATGACTTTCATCCTTTCTCCAGGTTCATACGGTTTCCGGAGGCAAGCTATTATGGAAGTGAATGTCACTCCTGCTTCCAAGCTTGTTTCAACCAGGGAGTGCCACCAAACACAGTCCACCATAGGTAACCATTAAAGCATCTGACACATCAGTGTCACAGTGTTCAGCTTCACAGCGACCACAAATTGTACAGCAAGTGGACACACCAAGGATATACGACCTAGAAGAATGTTTGAACAAAAACAATGAAAAATAGGCCTGAGGGCCATGGGTTAGAAGTCACCCACCTCTGACTTGGTAGCATCATTTTCTCTCCAGTAGGCCAACTGATCTCTATGTTGGTGTTACTGTTGTTAAGTGCCATCGAGTCGTAGGTGACTCATAGCAACCCTATAAATGAAAGTCCTCAAAACTTGGGTGACTTTCATCCATTCTCCAGGTTCACAGGGTTTCCAGAGGCAAGCTATTACAGAAGTGGATGATTAGAGAATATAGAGAAAAAAAATATGAGATCACTTTGTGCTCCTCATAATAAACGTTGGAGAAGCTATAAATTTGCAAGTCTAAGGTCAATTACTGCTGAGACTAGCAACAGTATATTCCTGCACACTAAAATTATGAGAATTTTTAAAATAAAAGGTCTCTGATGGCCTCAAGATATTTCTGTCAAGACTAAATTTAACTTTTTATAAAAACATAAAATATAAATATACATATATAAAAATGAAAACAGAAAGCACCTTCATCATTCATTCTTGTACTACTAACCACCTTGATAAAATATCTAAAATATGTGACACAAAAATGTTGCATTTTCACCTCCTAGGAGCATTCTGGCAGTACTTCTTTGAAGATATATTTGTTTATCCTTTTAGCAGTCCACATTATTTTTCAATATTCCTTCTAAATATCGATACTCAAGTCCATTTCAATGTTTCTTATTCATTGTACAACTTTTACATGCTTCTGAGTAGACTTAAAAATACCCTGGCTGCAGTGCATTTATTTTAGCTCTCAAAGTAGCAACCTTTCTAACACTTTGAAGAAGGATTTAGGGTTTTGATTTGCTCAGGGCAGTATTGTGTTTGATTACTTACCTACTGCTCACAATGGATGTGGATTTTGGACACAATTAAGAATAAGGCCTTACCAACTAAAAATTTTTCTCCACTTATCACAGTTACCTTTTCAACCCTATTTGTTTCCTGAAATTAAATGTAGTCCATACTAAAGAGATTAAATTACATTAACAATTGCTAAAATCTTTATCTTCTGAAAGCAAGAGTATGTCCTCTGAACATTGCATGTTATTAATTAATCTTTCTCCAAATAAGATACCACATTCTTTTTCATTCAGTCTAGTTTAACAGACTCCTTACAAGGAAAGAAAATTATCTCATGAAGTCAAATACAGATTATGATTTTTTTTCCTATAGCAAATATATTGTTATTTTTCATATATGCCATTGAGTTGTTTGTGAGTCATAGTCACCTTGTGCACAGTAGCTCTGAACCTTGTCCTATCCTGAGCCTCTCTGACACACCTATCCCCATTGCCCCCAGTTACTGTGTCAATCCATCACATCTGGGGTCTTTCTCTCCTGTGCTTGGATCAGGAGCTCCTTGTGTCTAGACTAATATCATTGTTCCTTAGTACTTTGGAAAAGTCCCTGACAGCGGACATTCCCAATGAAATTAATCTTCTGATTTCTTAGCTACTGGTACTGAGAGTGTTGATTGTGGAGCTGTTGGCAATCTCAATCTCTTCTCTGTCTAAACTGATGCTGCCAATTGGCCCAGTAGTGAGAATCTTTGTTTTCTAGATATTGAACTTTAATCCATACTGAAGTCTGCAGTCCTTGACCTTCTGCAGCAAATAACTTCAAGTCTTCTTTGCTTTCAGCAAGCAAAATTGTGTCATGTGTATAGTGCAGGTTGTTGGTGATGCCACCTTCCACCTCATAAAATCCAGCCTCACAAATGATCTGTTCTGCATGTATGTATGTATATATATAATTTTGAACCATGCAGTGTTTTCTTATTCTGTTCTGATGACTGCTTCATGGTCCAAGTACAGGTTTTCTAACAAGCACAATTCAATGTTCTGGGATTCTCATTCTTCTCAAAGTTATTCAGAATTTGTTGTGATCCACATAATCAAATATCTTTGCATAGCCAATTAAGCCTAGATAGACATTCCTCTGGTGCTCTCTTCTTTTAGCCAAGATCCAACTGACATTAGCTATAATGTGCTTAGTTCTACGGCCTCTTCTAAACCCCACTTACACATCTGGCGATTCTTTCTTGATTACAATTCCAATCGTTTTTTAATAGTCTTCAGTAAGATCTTACCTGCATGTGATATTAGTGATATTGTTTGATAATTTCCACATTTTGTCTAATCATCTTTTTTTTGGAATGGGAATAAATACAAATCACTATACTTTATTTAAAATCTGCTTTTAATTTAATTAATTACATTAGTCACTGTTATTAGACAATGTTATAAAACAAAATGTCTAGCAATGATTGTATGAAAGCTCAATATGAGCTGTACATTTTTACTCAAATAAAAACCCTTTTTAAAAAATCACCATTAAGGAAAAATAAGATAAAATGTGAGCATTGGTGAAATTAATCTGCATTGGCCATTTGGAGGCTTGAGGGTAGTTCCAAGCAATCTCAAGTGTTTGGGTAATTTTCCACATTTTCTATGACACTTTGCTTCAACTATCAACTACCTTCTCTGGGGAAGGTCATAAAACAATGTCTAGGTGTAAACTTTAATCAGATTATTTATTACTTACTGGAGCACATAGAGATATATTGGTAGGGTCAGACAGTCATCAAAATAGAATCACTTTGGTTTCAATAAACCTTATATATCTGCCTTATTGAAAAGGTGGAAAGTAGTGAAGATCTTCTAAAAACTGCTGAAATGGGGTGTAGCCAAGGATGGGGATTTTAAGTTGAAGGGTGTTCAAGTGGAATTGGTTGATATTGATAGCTGGTTAAATGGAACCATCACATAGTCTGGTTTGTTAAGGCTTCAAATATGTTATATAAAAATTATCAGAGATCTGAGAAAAAAAATTAAGATACATGTTCCAAATATGAGAATCAGGAATAGAACAATTAAAGGATTTCTCAGAGAGAGTAGTTAGTTGAATTTTGGAAAGTAACTAAAACACGTTTGCCGATTTTACTCTTT
>NW_006399948.1:1561870-1581978 GCF_000299155.1 Elephantulus edwardii
TTTTTTTGTTTTTATGTGTTTCACACTTTCTTTCCCTGACATTATGTTTCATACAATCATTACCATATATTGTGTTTTATAAAATTAATAATCATTGTGCTATGCTCACCATTACCCAGACTTTTCAGCTTCCCACCTTAAATGAGATCTCTTCACATCCTGCCTTCATTCATCAAATTAAATTGTTCAATTATGTGATTTCCCCATACCCATCCTCAATCCTCTGAGCCCATACTTTCCCCCTTCAGATCACCATATATGTTTTATTATTTATCTTTCTGTTTTTACAATAATATTCTTAAGCAGTATTTGACCTTGAGAGACTATGGATTTTCACTCAGCATAGTGTTGTCTAATCTTTCCCAAGTTATATGGTATTTTTCAAAATAGTTGCTCCTGAGTACAATGTAATATTTCTTGTGAATGTACCACAATTTATCAATCTATTAATCTGTGGTTGGACATTTGGCCTGTTTCCATATATTGGCAATGGTGAATAATACTGCTATGAACATTGCTGTATCAATCTCCATTTGCATCTCAGTTCTAATTTCTTTAGGGTATATTCCCAGCAAAAGAATAACTTGATTACATGGAGTTTCTATATTCAGCTTTTTGAGGACTTATCAAACTGCCTTGGAAAGTGGTATGCCATTTTACAATTTCACCAACAGTGTATGAGAGTTCCAATCTCTCCACATCCTCTCCAAAATTTATTGCTTGTGGCCTTGCTAAACTTTGCCACTGCTACTGGGGTGAAATGGTATCTCACTGTGGTTTTGATTTGTATCTTCCTGATTTCCAGTGATTTTGAGCATTTCTTCATGTATTGCTGGCCATTTGAATGTATTCCTTTGTAAAAAGTCTTTCCATGTTCATTGACCATCTTGTAATTGGGTTATAAGTCTTTTTCTTGTGGAGGCCACATAATATTCTGCAAACTTTTTTTATGAGACTCTCCTTAGAGTCCTTATTTCTATTTGATTGGTCCATGTGCCTATTGTACCAGTACCATGCTGTTTTGGTTATTACAACTCTTAGAAGGTACTGAGATCAGGTAGTGCTATCCCTCTCACTTTATTTTTGTTTTTCATATGTGCTTTCCTTAATTTGGCCTCTCTTCTGCAAACAAACTTGACAATTGGTATCTGTATTGAAATTGTGTTAAACATGTAAATTGCTTTTGGTAGTATTGTCATTTTCACCATATTAAATCTTCATACCCACATAGAGTGAAATATTTTTTTATTTATTTGGGTCTTTTATTGTTTCTTACAAAAGTATTTTCTAGTTTTCTTTGTAAAAGTATTTGTGTCTCTAATGAAATTTATTCCTAAATATCTTAATTTGTGGTTTGCTTTTGTAAATGGTATTATTTTCTTGGTTTCCTTCTCTGTGTTTTCTTTATTACTGTATAGAGATCCTATTGAGATTTGTGTATCTATCTTGTATCCTACAACCCTACTAAATTGGTCGAGTAGCTCTACAGTTGCTTTTGGTTTTGGTTTTGATTTTGGTGGGAACTTTTTTGTTTGTTTCATTGTTTAATTTTGAATTCTTGTGGATTTCTGTGTACACTATCAAATCATATGCATATAGGAACAATTTAACCACCTTTTTATTGATCTGGATGCCTATTGCTATAAATTGACCCCCAAGGACTGTCTTAGCTGTATCACAGAGATTTTGGTTATGTTGTATGTTCATTTTAATTTGTTTAAAGGAACTTTTTTTTCATTTTTTATTTCTTCTAAAACTCAACTGTTTTTTAGCAGGGTGTCATTTAGATTACACATAAATGGTTTTTATAAGCTTTATCCTCTTGTGGCTAATTTCTAGTTTCGTGGTCTGAGAAGATACTTGGTATTATTTCCATGTTTTTGGTTTGTTTTTTAAATTTTTAATTTGTTGAGGCTTGTATTGTTTTCTAATATAGGATCAATTCTGGAGAATGTATCATGTGCACTTGAGAAAAAAATTAACTTTTAGTTTGGTGCAGTACACTGAATACATCCATAAAATTGAATTGGCTGAGTATATAGTTTAGATCGTCTTCATCTTTTTATAAGTTATTTTGAGTTGACCACCACTGGACCAATTAGCAGCATGAGGATGGATGGTGAAGAGATTGAGATTGTTCACAACTTTAGTCTGCTTGGCTCCACAATCAACATTCTTGGTACCAGCAGCCAGGAAATTAAAAGACGTATTGTGATGGGAAAGTCTGCTGTTAGGGACCTCTCCAAAGTAAAGAAAAGCAATGGTGTCTCTCTGGAGACTAAGGTGTGTCTGATATGGGCTATGGTCTTTGCAATCACTTGTTATGCATCAGAGAGTTGGACAATAACTAGGGAGGATAGAAGGAAAATTGATGCCTTTGAACTGTGGTGCTGGAGAAGAGTATTGAGGGTACCATGGACTGCTAAGAAAACAAACAGATTCACCCTAGAGAGGGTTAAAGAAGGCTTCTCCTTGGAGATAAGGATTCTGAGGCTTTGTCTGACATACTTTGGTTATGTTATAAGGAGAGACTGGTCCTTGGAGAAGGACATCATGCTTGGAAGGATGGAGGGGAGGTGCATGAGGGGAAGGCCCTCTATGAGGTTTTGATTCAGTGATTGGGGTAATCAGGATGGGTTTGTGTCAGAGACAGTGATATTGGCACAGAACAGAGTTTTGGGCTGTTGTGCATAGGGTTGCTATGAGTCACAAGCAACTCAATGACACATAACAAATACAACCACCACCTTTGGATGATAATGGTTTGTTAAAGTCTCCTATCACTATTGAGTTGTTTATTTCTTTCTTCAATTCTGTTAACCATTGTTTTATGTATTTTGTATTTGATGCATCGACTTGACCAAGGTTGTATTTTCTTGATCTATTGAGCTTTTAATCATTATACAGTGCCTTTCCTTATTTTTATGGTGGCTCTCATCCTGAAGTCTATTTTATCAGAGATTTATATTGCCAATCCCGCTTTTTTTGTGGATTCCATTTGCTTAGTATATTTTTTTTTCTGGTCTCTTATTTTGATTATATCTTTCTCCTCATTTTTTAGATGTTCCTCTTATATACAATATATTGATGGTCTTTTAAAAATCCATTTTACTACTCTTTTTCTGTTAAATGGTGCATTTAGTCATTTGCATTTAGTGTTATTGACAGGCCACGTTTTATCACTGCCATTTTGCTGTGTTTATTTTTCTTTTGTTTCTGGTTACTATCATTCTTATACTTTTCTTTGGTGTTTCTGTGTGAAGGACTTCCCTGAAAATATCTTGTAGTTTTGGTCTTATTTCATATATTCCTGAAGTTCCTTCTTTTTTTAGTGACGTATCTGATTTTTCCTTAACATTTGATGGAAATCTTTTCTAGGTACAGGATCCTTGTTTGGAAATTGTTTTCATTCAACATTCTGTATCATCCCATTGTCTTCTTGCTCTTATGGTTTCTGTTGAGAAATCAGAACTTACTCTACTTGTTTCTCCTTTATGTGTTAACTCTTTGATTTTCCAATGCTGCTTTTAGTATTCTTAAAGGATAGTATCCTTATCTTTTATTCTGGACAATTTGACTATGATATGACTTGTTGTTTTTCTTTTTGTGTATAAGTCTATTTAATGTTCACTGAGCTTCATGAATGTGAAATTCACTGTTCTTTATAATACCAGGGAAATTTTCTTCTAGTACCTCTAGCATCATTTTCTCAGTTATTTTCCTATCCCTCTCATATTCTGAAATTCCAGTCATATGTATGTTGTGGGTTTTTTTTTTTAATGTCATCTTTAATGTTTGTAATGTTTTCTTCATATTCTTTATGTCTTATTTCAGGTGTTTTTTCTAGTATGTTTCCATTGAGACTCTTGTCTTCCAGCTCACCGTCTCTGCTACATCTCTCCCATTCTACCTTTGTCCCTCCAGTACGTTGGATATTTACATCATTTTGGTCTTAATATTCTGGATGACATTTTCATTAATTTCTTTTATTTTCAGTACAGTTTTGGCTATATTCTCTCTGTCTTCTGATGATATTTTAAGTTCTTGTACCTCTTTATCTATAATTTCAATCATTTCTTCCACTTTTTGTATTTTTTCCACAGTTGTTCAAGTTCATACTCATCAATATATTTCTTCTGGCCACCTTTTTTGCAGTATTTTGTTTCTTAATATCTTCCATTGTTTCTTCCATCATTTGAACCTTCCTCTGCAGCTGTTTCAATAACTCTGCATCAAAATATTTCTTCTAAATCTCTCTCTCTCTCTCTCTCCCCCTTTTTGCCTGGCTTCTATCATTTGTACCTCCTTCTGTAGCTGTTAAAATGCCTCTATATCAATATATAGTCTTCTGCCTTCCTGGCTCTGGGTATCCTCTGTGATTTCAATACGCTCTGTTTATATTGGAGAACGCCCAATTTGTTCTTTTATAGTATTGGACACTGCCTGCTGCTTTCTTCACATTATGTGACCTTTTTCTTGAAGAGTATTAGGTCACTTCTATTGTATATGTGTAAGATGTTGATAGTTCTTATCTTTATGATGTTATTTTTCATATTTATTTTATACTGGATTACTTACAAAGTTCATATACGTTGTTTTTCACACTGGATCTTTCCCCTTTCCTTTACCCACCTTTCCCTCCACCCTCCACTCATGAGTAAGCCTCCCCTCATGGACCCTTGTATTCACTCTACAATAATGGTCTTATACAGTATTTGTCTTAATGAGACTGAATTAATTCACTTAGCATAATGCTCTTTAGTTCCTCCCATGTTAAGTAATAATTTACAAAATCATTGTTCCTGTGTGCTGTATAGTATTCCTTTGTGTAAATGTACCATAATGTCTCAATCCATTCCATCATGGTTGGGCTTTAGGGCTGTTTCCATGATCTTGCAATAGTGAATAATGCTCCTATGAACATTTGTGTACAAGTCTCCGTTTGTGCCTCAGTTCTAGCTTTCTCGGGGTATATTCCAAGCAGTGCAATAGTTGAGTCATGTGGAATTTATATATTCAGCTTTTTGGAGGAAATACCAAACTTCCTTCTAGAGTAGTTGTACTATTTTATAATCCCGCCAACAATGTGTAAGAGTTCCTATCTTACCCCATCCTCTCTAGCATGTATTACTTGCTGTCATGCTAAACTTTGACACTGCTACTGGGGTAAGATGGTATTTCATTGTGGTTTTAATTTGCCTCTCTCTTATTGCCAGAGATTTTGAGCATTTCTTTATGTGGCTGTTGGTCATTTGAATTTCCTTCTCTGGAAAAAGTCTTTCTATGCCTTTTGCCCTTTTTTGTAATTGGATTATAAGTCCTTTTCTTCTGGAGGCCCAGGAGTATCCTGTAAACTTTTGTTATAACATCCTCGGCTGAGATGGTATTGTCAAATGTTTGTTTCCAGTCATTAGGTTTTCTTTGCACTCTATTGGAAAAAAAGGATTTCTTATGAGCATAGTTATTTAACCTTTAGAAGGCCCCACTAACCATTTTTTTTCCCTTTCCCCAGGAAACAGGCAGGTTAAGTTATAATTTACATATTATTTGGAAAAACAGTTTCAAAGAGATAACAGTTCATCTAAGAGATGCATCTCCTTTTCTGATAAACATATAGATTAAAGAAAGGACACTAAGAATTTTAAGGTCAGAGAGCTCTGGTGGCCTAGTGGCAAGAAACTGCACTGCAATCCCAGAGGTATGCAGTTCAAATCCACCAGATGCTCTGCTGGAGAAGTAGGGGCAATCTCCTCCTGTACTTGTCAGCCTATTTGATGGTATACACAAAAAATTAATAAAAATAAAAAAAATTTAAAATTCTAAGGTCAAGTAATTAGCCTTCCAGGCTGGAGAAAACTGATGCCAGTTTTATAGCTAAATAACTATAGTTCCATAACTGATACATACATAGAGAATTCTGAATTTATCAGTATCATCCCATCAGGAGGGCATAGGCATAGTCCCTACTTAGGAAATGATACCCTTGAAAGGCTGTGCTTTGGTTCTGCTCCCCATAAAAATGTCAGATCCTAAGCAGACACCATAGGTGCACGTCTTTTATTAAGAGATTGAGCTCTTAAAAAGAAAAAAATAAATAATTTTTTTAAAAGAGATTGACCTCTGGTAGCCTAGTGGCAATAAAACTGCGCTGAAATTCCCAAAGCAGGTGGTTCAAGGCCACCAGAGCAGGAGGGACAGTCTCCTCTCCAGCGATTTATTCCCTCTGCAATCTTGCCAGCGAGTCTGTGATGGTTCAATTCCACCTGGAAAGCACACAACACCCAAATAACAACGACAGACAGAAATTATAGAGTCGGTGCCCCTTATGGAAATCTGGATTGTTCAGGAAATCCAGCAAACACACTGCAGCGAGACGAGCGCGCGACTGTTGACCTTGAACCTGGTCCACATACAAGGTGCGGGCCCCACTCATCAATTTTATGCGCTTCATATATATTGTGCTTTTCTGGCTGTGTTTGGAAGTCTCTTTACACCAGAGAGTAAGCAGTCTAAGATTGATCCCTCTTTGTCTCTTATGAACTTTACGGTTTTGAGCTTTCTTCTCTTGTCCACCTTGAGTTGATTTTTGTGTATGGTATGAGATGTGGATCCTGTTTCAGCTTTCTGCAGTTAACAGTCCAATTTAGTCAACACCATTTGTTGAAAAGAACTGTCATTTTCCCACTAGATGGGTTTCATTTCCTTGTTGATTAACAGTTGACCAATGATAGAAGGGTCCATTCCTGTGTTCTCAATTCTGTTCCATTGGTCTCTGTGCCTGTCATTGTACCAGTACCGTGCTGTTTTTGTTTATTACCATTGTGGAATAAGTTTTGAGGTCAAGAAGTCCTATGCCTGTCACTTTATTTTTGTTTTTTTCAGAAGTTCTTTGCTTTCTGGGTGGTTAATTATTTACCAGCTAAAAATGTTCAAACTTTAGTGTGAGGTACTCACTCTACTGGAATTCCTTTCTGGGAAAATTTGCCTTTCCTAAAGTCCTTAAGGTTCTCTGTGCTCTACAATGCAGTCCTGAAGGAATATAACCTACTGTCATCCTCTTTTGCAAATTCTATTTTCCTCCTTTACCTGCAAAATGGCTGAGTGGTGCACTTAAACAGTTTTTGTTCAGGGCGGTTTCAAGTCAGCTGTCTTTCTTGTAGCTCCAAGCATGCCAATAGATAGATTAATTCTTTCTCCTGCTTGTAGCTCTCTCTGCCAAATTCTATTGTCCTGTTTTTTCCCTAGGATGGATCTTCAAATAAAGATATCTTTCCCTAAGGGAGTTTCAGTCCCTTCTCTCCCTCACACCTAAAAATACTCACTCTGGGGAAGATTGTCTTAACTAATGATGTCTTATTTCCTGAAGTCTAATGTCTTCCTTTTGATTGTATTAATGTAGCCATTTTGCTTTGTTATACATCTTCTTAATATTACCTTCAACCATGTTCAAATTATTAATGTATGTGCAACAAATTTTACTTGTAATTACACATACTTCACCTTAGTCTTCTAGAAGAAAATATAAAACTATGCAATTATCAAAAATTACATATCTTAGTGTGTTAAGAAAGGAGACCAGAGAGTACATTGGCTGTTTTAGTGAAAAGTTTCTCAGTATTCTCCACTGAATCAGGTGGCGTCTCCTCATGGTAAGCAAGGCTGCTTCAGTGGGTCACAGGTGAAATGGTGACCATTTCTTAAACATGGAGGCTTGCTTGATTATTTGCTAATAAATCTTCGGCATCAAATAATGTCTGGTACACTAAATACTCAAAGTTGGATGGAAGTATAGATGTTGTTCTTGTTCCTAAATGCCATCAAGTTGAGCATGAATCATAACAACCCTCTAAATAACTCATCTGAATGTGGTCCTATTCCATACCATCTACACAATCTCTGACACACTCAAGCCTATTGCCACAGTTTCTGTGTCAACTGATGTGGTTGAGTCTTCCTCTCCTATACCACCTCTCAACCTTTCTGAGCACCATGTCCTTATCTAAGGAATAACTTCTCCTAGCAACATGTCCAAAGTATGCAAGATGAAGCCTTATCACACTTGTCTGTAAGGAGCAGTCTAGCTGTACCTTCACCAAGACACACCTGTTTTGGCAGTCCATGGAGTGTATTCAGCACTCTTCTCCAACACCACAGTTCAAAGAA
Organism: Elephantulus edwardii; assembly: GCF_000299155.1. Lineage (NCBI taxonomy): Eukaryota > Metazoa > Chordata > Mammalia > Macroscelidea > Macroscelididae > Elephantulus > Elephantulus edwardii. Next base: position 1,570,034 of record NW_006399948.1, read on the forward strand.
TCCATTCTCCTTATGTGTCATCCCTAGTCATTGCTCAACTTTCAAATGCACAGCAAGTAACTTAAATAATTTCCTGAATCAAGCACACCTTATATCTCAAACTTATATAATTACTCCTCTTTAATTTGGAGAGGTCCCTGACTATAGATTTTCCCAGTACAATACGTTTCTACTTGTCCTGATTTCCTGAGTTCTGGTATCAAGTATATGGAGTGTGGATTAAAGTGGTATGAAGACAAAGACAGTCTCAATTCTTTCTCTGTAAATCATGATGTTGCTTATTGGTGTCTAGTGGTGAGGATTTTTATTCTCATAATGTTGAGATGCAATCCATATTAAAGGCTATAGTGCTTGACATTTTTTCAGTGAGTGCTTCAAATCTTCCTTACTTTGAGTAAGCAAGATTGTTTTATTCACATAATGAAGGTTTTTGAGCAGTCTGCCTCAAATCCTGATGCCACAATTTTCTTCAGAAAGTCAAGCTTCTCAAATAATTTGCTCAACATACAGATTAAATAGGTGTTGAGAAAGATACAATCCAAATATACATCTTTCCTAATTTTAAGCATGCCATGTTCTCTTACTCTGGTCACATAACAGCCTTTTGGTCTAGGTATAGGTTTCACATGAGGACAATTAAGTGCTCTGGAATTCCTATTTACTCTCAATGCTAGTCATAATTTTTTATGATCCACACATTTAAATGTATTTCCTTAGTCAATCAAAACCAGATATTCTTCTGGTATTCTTTGCTTTCAGTCAGGATCCACTGACATCAGCAGTGATATCCCTGGTGCCATGGTTTCTTCTAAATACAGCTTGAATTTCTGTCAGTTATCTGTCTATATATTGTCCTACCCATTTTGAATGATCTTTGGCAGTATTTTGGTTACATGTAATTTAATGATACTGTCCGATAATTTCTAGAATCTGTTGGATTACTTCTCTTGGGAATGGTAACAAATATGAATCTCTTCCAGTCAGTTGAATTTGTCCTGCAATCCTATATTCTTTTTATACAGCACCATAACTTAAATAGCTGTAGTAATATATCATCCTGGTATATGATTTGATAGTATCCTATTAATCAGTGTTTTACTTCAGAGGAGACCTTGAAATGGTCTTTTAGACTATGAATGCAACATCATTCTTCCATGATTTTTTATTTAGAAGAGGGAAGCTTCCAAAATAACCTTAAATTACAAAAGTCCTGGACATATTTTGTGTGTTGTTGGTGTTGTTTTTGTTATGTGCTGTCAAGTTACCTGTGACTCATAGCAACCCCATGTACAACAACTGTGAACTCTGCTCTATCCTGAGCCAACCTTCTTGTCTCTGACCTACCTACCACCATTACTCCAGCCACTGAGTCAATCCATCTAATTGAAGGTCTTCCTATCTTATGCTGTCCTTCCACACTCCCAAGCATAATGTCCCTCTCTAAGGATTGGTCCATTCTTGCAACATACCCAAAGTATGTCAGACAGAGCTTCAGAATCCTTGTCTCTAAGGAGCAGCCTGGTTTTGCCCTCTCCGGGATGAACATGTTTATTCTCTTAACCATTCATGATATATTCAAAACTCTTCTCCAGCACCACAGCTCAAAGCCATCAATTCTCCTATCACCCCTTGTCATTGTTTGGCTTTCAGATGCATCACATGTAATTGTGAAGACCATGGCTTGGATCAGGCACACCTTAGTCTCCAGACTGATGACCATTTTTGGTCCAAGTTTAGATTTCACATGAGAATAATCAGGTGCTTTGGGATTCTCATTCTTCTCAAGGTTAGCCTTTGTGATCCACACTTTTAAATAACTATATAATTCCTCATAGCATTGATAAAGACTAGTTTGTCAAGTGTCCAAAAATAATGAACAATAAATAGTTATATTAAAAGGCAAGATATTATGAAGTTAGAAAAAAAATTCTGCTTTATTATTCGATAAAGGTAGATAAACCACACTGCCCTAAATGCTGCCTAGTTATGAATTCATTTTCATAAATAAGTGATGTAAAAAGAAAATACACTATGAACATTTTAGAAAACTAAGATAGTACATGTTTTTAAATGGAATATTTAAGAAACTGTCCCATATGTGAACTGGAATCATAGTGTTTCATAGAATTAGCATTCACTTAAAAATCTAAATCAATTTCAAAACTTTTCCTTACAGAGCTTTTACCTAAAGAATTTATGCCTACAATATTATTACCTACCCTGCTCTATCCTGTGACAGTCACACTGCCTCTGACATACCCATCACAATTACCCCAGTCACTGAGTCAATCCACCTCATAGAGGGTCTTCCCCTCCTACACCATACCTCCACCCGCCCAAGCATGATGTCCCTCTCCAAGGACCTGTCCCTCCTTACAACATGTCCAAAGTATGTCAGATGAAGCCACAGAATCCTTGCCTCCAAGTAGCAGCCCAGTTTAGCCCTCTCCAGGGTGAATCTGTTTGATTTCTTGGCAGTCCATGGTTTATTCAATATTCTTCTCCAGCACCACTGCTCAAAGGCATCAATTCTCCTTCTATCCTCCCTAGTCATTGTCCAACTCTCTGATGCATAACAAGTGATTGCAAAGACCATAGCCTGTATCAGATGCACCTTAGTCTCCAGAGTGACACCATAGTTTTTCAGTATCCTGAAGAGGTCCCTAACAGCAGACTTTCCCATCACAATATGTTTTTTGATTTCCTGACTGCTGGTGCAAAGAATGTTGACCATGGAGCCAAGCAAACTAAAGTTGTTGACAATAATGTTAAAAAACCCTCTCCTAAATAATTATATTTTTAGTTGCATCATATGAATATAAAAATACATAATGAATACGGTAGACCAAAGAAGAAGTAATGCTTTTGAATTCTGATGATGGTTAAGAATACTGAATATTACATGAGTTGCCAAAATAAGTAATGAAATAATAAATCCAGAGGGTGAAACCAGGTTGCTCCTTGGAGGCAAGGGTGTTGAAGCTCCATTTCACATACTTTTGACATGTTGAGAAGAGGTACCAGTTTCTGAACAAGGACATCATGTTTGGAAGGGTGAAGGGACAGTACAAGAGAGGAAAATCCCAGATGAGGTGAATTGACACATTAACTAGGGTAATGAGCATAGGTATATCAGAGGCAGTGAGATTCACTCATATTGCTGTGAATCACAGTTGACTTGGATGACAGAAGACTGATTGATGTCTTTGAGATGTGCTGTTGGAGAAGAATACTGGATAACTCAATGACAGTCAAAAGAATAAACAGATATTTCTTTTCAAAAGTGCAGCCAGAGTGCTCTTTAGAGGCAAGAATAACAAAGCTTTATCTCACATATTTTGGGCATGTTTTTAGGAAAGCCTACTCCTTGGAAGGGTATTTAATGCTTGGAAAGGTGGAAAGACAGCAAAGGAAAGGATGACGTCAACAAGATAGATTGATACAGCAGTGGCGTCACGTATGTAGATGTTAAGGTTAGCAAAGGATAGGAGAGGGTTCTGATCTATTGTTAATAAATCACTGAGTCGTACCTGACTCAAAGACACATAAATATCAGTACTATCAATGAAGCCTTAAGAAAGAATTTTGTGATAGCTTTGAGAAATACGGAAGATATTTTGAAAAACTATAAATTGATGAGATTTAATACTAATAGGATTGGCTGTCAGTTACAAAAGCTAGTTTTGCCTTAGCATAAATTACACAAGCCACTGTTCAGTTCTTGCCTTTGAAAGACCCAGTGTGGTCACTGATAAAGGCAGTTTTAATAATTTAGGATTATTTTATTATTAACTTTATGAAGTACTTCATTTTCATCTTTGAGGATTATGCTGCAAATTTTATGAATTCATGCTTCACTTATTTTCCCAATTCTTACCCTTCTTAAACTTTACATTATGATTTTTGTATGTCAGATCATTCACCTGAAGGCTCTGTTCCCCAGCATTTGCCTAAATTGGCTTTAAGTCCTTAACTTCAACTAGAAATACTATCTCTCAAATTAATAGGCCCAAAGCACTTAAGCCCAAAATTGAGTTGCATTGACTATCTTGCATATTAGAAAGGATTTTAAAATTATTATTTTGTATCCTTAGAATTCTCTGATTAGTGATAACTAAATTGTCCCTTGTTTTACGTTAAGCATTGTTCATGATATAGTACTTTTTTATTTAGTTGCTGATGGTTTAAAAAAATATATTAAAGATTTCATGGTTCTATGGAAATATAATAATTGTGGAAAACCATTTTTCAACCAAAAAAGTATTTTTAAATGCATAGCCACTACTTGTAAGAGAATATTGAGGCACTCTAATTTTAATATAGTATAAGGAATTCTGATAATATATTGAGCTATTAAATAAAAAAGTCAGCAATTTTCATCCACAAGCTTCTGCAAGGAAAAGACATAGGCAGTCTATTCCTGTAAACTTTCACTGGCTCAGAAACTCATTATAGTGTTGCTATGGGGAGGAATTGACTAGATAACAATGGGCTTAGTTTTTATTTTATTTAAAGTCAATAACAAAAGAATCCAAAAATTTAAAAACTGCTTTGCTCAAAACATATAGTCCTGGTGATGTGGCAGTTAAATGAATTCATTTACTCAAACAAGAGTGTTTTAAAATCATCAGTTGCTCTCTTTGGAGTAAGATAAGGCAACTGGTGTCTTGAATGATTAACAGCCTTAGAAATCCTATAGTGTAGTTATATTCTTTCCTACAGGGTCTATTCAAATTAGAATAAACTCTGACAGTGGATTTAGATTGGGTGTTTGGATTAACATATTAAAAAATGAAAATATTTTCATTTGTCAGATTTCTTGCAAATTTAAAAAAATCCTTTCATTGTTTAAACTATGGACATAAAACGTTATTATGAAATTTTATTGATTTTGTTGTTTAAGTTTAAAGTGAAAACTCTTTGAGAGCTTTTATAATTAAATGGAAATATAGGGAGTAACAGAAGGGACAACAGATGGGAATTTCTTGAGACATATCCTCAGGGATATATCATATGAAAGTGAGGTGATTCTAGGTGATCAAAACATTGCACAGTTTGTGTCTGATATGGTATCTTACTATAAAGAATGTCTGCAATAAAATATTATAAGTAAAATTGTAGCCTAAACCTCAATACAGTTTGCATCTCAACTACCAGAAAACAAAAACCCTCATCACTGGACCAGTCAGCAACATCATGATAGATAGTGAAAAGACTGAATTTGTTAGTAATCTAGTTTTACTTGGATCTACAATCAACATCCATGGTTATAGCAGTTAAGAAATCGAAAGACATGTTACATTAAGAAAATAAGCTGCCAAAGACTTCTCTAAAGTACTAAAGAACAAGAAAGTCAATTTAGAGCCTACTGCGCATCTGATTCAAGCTATAGTATTTTCAATTACTTTCTATGCATATGAAAGTTAGATAATGAATAAGAATGGCAGAAAAATTGATTCCATTAAATTGTAGTGTTGGTGAAGAATACTGAATATTCTATAGACTGCCAAAAAACCCCCCAAACAAGTCTGTTTTGAATAAGGTGTAACTAGCTTGCTCCAATGAGGTAAGAATGGTGAAACTTAATCATATTTACATTAGGAATGTTGTCTCATCTGGGTTTTTTAAACTAGTTAGTCAGCTGACGTTTCTACAGTTGGTGAGCATTGATTTTGTGTTGGGCGGCTCTTCTTTGTATAGAAATGGACACATATAGGTTCCCACCCCGTGCATACACTCTACCCTTTCTAAAGTTTACATATAATTCAACATAGCTTTATCCTGCTCAGGAAGTCTCCTACCAGGATCGAGATGGCACTGGTCCATTCACTGCAAGGAATGAGGGCTTACTTCCTGGGGCAGGTCCCTCCAGCATCTGATCCCCTCAGGCATTCATTTGCAAGGCAGTGAGGAGAAGAAGCCCTCTGACCCTCACGGTGGTGGTCACCATATGCTCATAAATTTTCTTTCTTTCATTGTAGTTGTCTGAGTTAACCTGGTCAGTTTATGATCATAAACCAAGACCTCATCAGAGTATTCACTTTTTTGTTGGCTGAGTCTTATTTTCATTTACTTCCCCTAAACTTCAGGGTGTTTGTATTGTCCATGGTTGAGATTCCATGTGATTTTTTTTTTTTATGTCTCCACTAGAGAAAAGTAGGTCTACCAGTCTGACTACATACAGATTAGCCATTCGGCCAGAAGTCAAAATATAAGAGATTAAGCAAGTAACTTTTAAGAAAAATGGCAAGATAGACACAGAAAAACCAGCATGCTGAAGATAGAATTTTACTTTTGTATATTATAAGAAAATCTAGTACAGAGTCAGCTTTTAGTTGGTTCTGACTCAACAACAATGAGTTGGGGAGGAATTAGGAGAAAATAACTTCCTCTTTGTTAAAGTTATCTGCATGTGCTACTTCTAGTATAGCAACACCAGATAACTAAAGCAGAATTGTTTCTGTGTACCAAGTCAGGACTCATAGCTGATGACCCTCAGGCAGGTTTTTAGAGGCAGTTAATTGCACAGATGGGAGTGGTGAGGGGAGAGATTGACTATATTTCTCCCTAACAGCACCTGGTAGATTCGAACCACAGCTAATGAATATTTAGCATATAAAATGTTTTGAATATGCATACATTCTTATCAATTATAACCTAATTTTATCCTGACTCATTGTGACTCCATGTAGAATAGGACAGAATACTTTGCTATCTTTATATCTGGCCTAGGAATATTGTTATTTTTGTGTATCTTCTGGCCGGAACTGACTATAGACCCTACAGAAGGTTTCTACAGGTAGCAATTTACATGGGAGGAGCTTGTTCATCTTTCTCCAAAGGAGTAACTGGTGGATTCAAATTTTGTGCTTTTGGGTTGGCAATTCAACTTCTTACCACTAACCCCTGATCCAGGAAGACTGATTAATAGTGATTCTACTGGTTGATTTCAGAAGTTGAAGGTCTGACTTTATTACCTTATAAGCTTTTGTCTGGAAGTCCTGTTTCCCATCATGATGCAATGAATTAAGTAGTATGACTCTTTTAGTCAAAGCCTTCAACTTTGTCATGTACAGTATGAAAATACAATTCTAATTTATTTGTCATTAAGATCTCATTGAGAAGCAAGTAGTTTGTTAGGCTAGTGAGGTAAGATTTAAATAGTATTTATCTTGAATTCCTACCTTACTAGAAAGTATGATATAAATTGCCATATTTAATTCTTATGGTTTATTGTCATGAGATCTTTTATAGGAGAACTATCTTAGAAATTCCAGTCCTTTTTTCTCTTGGACGCTACTAACCTCCTGATTCATATCCTCTTGAACACAAGAGCTACAGATTGCAAGTACCTGGTCCTCCATTCACTAACCTCTGTAACCACTTGCATCAGCCTGCAGCCATCATATAGACAAGTCCGATTCACAGATTTAGGACTTGCTACTCCTATACCTATGTGAATTATTTCTCTGATGGTTTCTGAGTTTCTGTAAGAATTTCCCATGAATCATGGAGCCCAAAGACATAGACGAGAGTTAGAGGGCTGTAACAAGGAGGAAGAAATAATATAAAGTGGTATAGCAGTTTGGAAAAGTTAAGTATTTAGATTTTTTTAACCTATCTTTCATGGGAATCAATTTTGTACTAATTGTTTTAATAGATGTAATTTATGAATCTATTATAGTAATATGTAGCCTCCTCATATAGAGTGCTGGTGGGTGCATATGGAATGCAATTATGGACTAAAATCTGAGTTTTCTTCTTGTAAGGAATAATTCTACCACAGATTCCTTATCTGTAAAATATTGTTAGATCCATTCATTTATATTTCAACTCATAGTAATCCCATGTAACACAATATAACTGCCTCATTGAGTTCTCTAGACTGCATTTTTTATGAAGATCACCTATCAGCTCTTTTACTCTTAGAGCTGTTGCATGAGTCCAGATTTGATCAATATCTTTGCTATCAAGCCTCCTTTTCATCTTAAAGTAGATAATGATAATTTGCATTTTTTTTCCACAAGGAATCAATGGATACATTAAAAATATATATATTGACTGTATCCTGTATGTTAAAATAAAAAAAAACTCCCTAAAATAGATGCTTAGAATGAATGAATCACCGATTATTAACAAATTTCATCTTAATCATAAGCTATTCTGCAATTTCAAAGACAAACGGTTGAAATTTACCAGCTGCTCTGTGGAAGAAAGGTCAACAATCTCCTCCAGTGCAATTTACTGTCTGAAAATCTGCTGGAGGGTCAAGTATGAGTCAGTTCTGACTCGACTGTACATAATAAAAATGACAACAATTATATTAAATGACATAATGTACTTTTTTTTTTATCTTGTTATTCTTGAGTATCACTGAGTCGGAATTGACTGATAGCTGACTCCCCACCCCTGGGTTTTCAGAGGCAGTTAATCTCATAGGAGGAGATTACCCATCCTATATTGGTCATGAGCAAAAAGTAAAAATTCTTTAGAACTCTTTTTATACTAGTTTTCTACAAATTTTTCAAATCTTTTAATGGATTAACGATAAAGTCTGTTTCCATAATTATTTTATTTCCTTTTACAGGAAGCACAGACTTGGTCTGCATTTATTAGAGATTAGGGCTGTGTTCTCAAGTAACATGGTCCCAAAGGCAGGAGTCCATGCACTGGAAAGTATAAGCAATTACAGCATTACCAAGGAGAGTGCTTCTCTGTGAGCAGGGAAGAGCACTTACTCTTGGTCCTTGGACATTATCATCATTTACAGTCATCAGGGGATGCAGAGTTTTCTACACTCCAGGCACAACACTGAAAGCATCTAACAGTTTCATTCTCTCCTCATGTACTGATCTCTGTGTGTTTTTGTTAAAGGAAGCATTAAACAAACTGTCAGCACATACACATTGGATTAGGGACTCTTATCATGTGGAAGTGCTCTGGCCAGTACAAAGAAGACATTATTGGAAACTTTGAAGCAAGAGAATAAGTGTAATTTAGCACTTATTGGCTCAAGGAATTAGCTATAGTTCTTTTCCTTAGTGCTTTATTCTGCAAACCTGTTGTTTTTAATTTCCCGAACACTGACATCCCACTGTGCTTAAACAGCAGCTCTTAATCAGAACACAGTAATTAGATAGTTAGAGTCTGCATGATACTTAGATATTCAGAGGGGCTTCACTGCATAGAAATAAGTTAATAATTTTCATTTTTCTTCTTCCTTCCTCCCTTTCTCGTCTCTTCTCTCCCTTCCTCCCTCTTTCTTTACTTCTTCCTTCCCTTTGCTCTTTTTCTTTCTCTACCTTCTTTCTCTCTCTCTCCTTTATTTTTCTTTCTGAGACATGATGCCATTTTTCTTTACTGCAATACAGAAGCTATGTAATAAAGAATTAAATCTTAGTGAGAACCTGGTTGGCACAGGATAGAATGGCATTCAGAGCTCTTGTACATAGGGTCACTATGAATCACAAGCGACTCAACAGCAACAACAAGAACCTGACATAGTGCCTTTCACATACAGTATAAATCTGCTTATTTGATCTTTTAAGATAATTTCTCTAGTTCATACACCAGTATTTCTCTAACTCTGATCGCAAAAAAACGTTCACTTGGCTCATCACTGGAGGACTATCAAGTTTTTAGTGATCTAACTCTTTAGTAAACTTCAGTATTTTCAGATAAAATTTTAAGAGAAAAGCTTTTCAAATGCAGTTCATCACTATTATGTATCTCTGTAATTATCATGACAGTCTTTCCCCCTGGATAACAACCCATCTCTCACTTTTATTACAAAGTATTATAGATTAATTTGTATTCACAAGTAGACAGGCTGAAATCTTAACCCATGTATTTGTGAAGGTAATGGCAGTATCTTTTTCTTCTGTTACCTTGATTTAGTCACACCATGGTTGTTGCTGTTTTCTGCTATTGAGTAGAGTGTGTCTTTAAAGACATTTTTCTAAATGGTGTCTTATTAAATGAATGCACAATGAGAAGCACAAATGAGAAAGACAAAAATGCACTGCCTGTGTTCAAAGTAATGTCAACAAACACAGAAAAGGACCTATCCCTAGAACATGTTATTGTTTTATGTCTTTAAGTCAGGACTGACTTGTAGCTGACTCTCAAGCAAGTTTCCATAGGCAGGTTTCCCATCTCATGGGAGGAGATTGTCCAACTTTTTGCTTCAGGGCAGCTGTTGGATTGGAACTGTTTTTGGGTTGACAGCATAATCCATTAAGCCACTAGAGCAGAGCAAGCATCCTGACTTCATATTCTAGCATCTAAAACTGGAATGATAAATTCATATTTTTAAAACCACTCATATAACTCATGTAATTATAAAGTCATATAAGTTACAGCATCCCCAGTACATTAAGACCACAAGCTTCCGGAACAAAATATCCCAGTGTCACACTCTGGCTCCTTTTGATTCTTTTATTCCTCCTGAAAAATATCATAATTTAGTTTCTGTTTTTCTTGTTTACCTGAAAATGTTGGATGAGCTTTTTTTAGATGTAAATGATGCTATGATATTGAACACATGCTTCTTGGAATTTTTTTTCTACATTGAATACAATATTGTTTTGCTCTTGCTTTTAAATTGACAAGTTCTTTATTATCTAATTACTTTTGTGGATTCCTTTCTCTTAGTTAAGTCATTGATTGCTTGTCTGCCTTCTCTTTCACTCTATAAAAGCCGTCTAACTGACTATTATGGCTTACCTACCTGTACAATGAATCCATTATCTTTAGTGGATTCAAAGCCTCTTATATTTAATTCTTATTTTTTCTACACCAGTTGGAAAATATTTGAAAATGGTCATACTGTAAACGAATTAAATTTTAAAGATAAGCTACATTTAGATCTTTTTTTTTCTTCTTTTTTAAGACTGTCACTATAAACTACTTGGTTACATAAGGGAAATGGGTCAAATTGTTTATTTTTAATTATCCCCATTTTTTTTTTTTTGCTTCTTCCCACCCTATTGCCATAATTCCATTTGTTATTTCTCCCTGTCAATAAATATGGTCTTTTAAAATTTTTTTTATTCTAGTCTCACATCCCTCCAACTCTATACTTCAGATACTTTTGGTGTTAAAATACAGTATCATTTCTTGTTCAAATGTTTTCTATGGATCATCCAATTACCACCATGCAATCTACATTATTTTTAATTTTATATGATTCATTATCCTTTGATCCCTCTTCACCTGTCCAATTTCAAATCCTCCTTGCTCACTTCCTATAAAGCCATATGCCTCCATAATAATATTTTATTTTCTAACACTCCTCCACTGACTTCTATCTCTATTATCTAAGCCTGTACAATTGATATGTCAAATTTATCTGGGAAATTCTTGCTAGTTCTTTAAATTTCTGCTTAAATACAAACTCCTTGATTCCTCGCAAGGATCTTGCCTCTGTATATTAAGATTTTTATAAAATATTTATGTACATTGAAAATATTTGTGCATCTTTCCTATAGTATAATATCTTTTACAATCTTGACACAACTCACTTTAATTAATGCATGAATTAAAAATAATACATAATTCTAAAAATTAAACATGAACATTTACTTTTATTTTGAGAGAGATATATGAGAAAAAGTACAATTTTAATTCTTGTTATGTGCTGTTGAGTCACCTTCAACTCATAGAGACCCTATGTACAACAGGTCTGAACCCTGCTGTATTCTAAGCAAACCTCTCCGTCTATAACACACTCAACCACTGAGTCAATCCATCTCATCCGGGGTCTCCCCCTCCTGTACTTTCTCTCCATCCTCCCAAGCATAATGTCTCCCTCCAAGAACGGGTCCCTCCTTGCAACATGGCCCAAGTATGTCCAATGCAGATTCAGAATCCAGCCTGGTTTCACCCTCTCCAGGACGAATCTGTTTATTCTCTTAGCAGTCTGAAGCACCACAGCTCAAAGGTAT
>NW_006399948.1:1584333-1590549 GCF_000299155.1 Elephantulus edwardii
GTAATTGGTGGTCTGTTCCACAATCAGCCCCCGGCCTAGTTTTCACAGCTGATATTGAGCTTCTCCAGTGGTTCCTTCCACAGATGTCGTCGATCTGCTTCCTATGCATACCATCAGGTGAAGTCCATTTGTATAACCTGTGTTTGTGTCTCTTATAAAATGTATTTGCAATGAATATGTCATTGATTTTACAAAATTCAATCATTCTATCTCCAGCTTCATTCCTGTCACCTAGCCCATGTTTTCCGACTACTGATTCTTATTTCTGTTGCCAACGTTCACATTCCAGTCACCCGTTATTATCAATGCATCTTTTTCATCCCTTCTGAAATTTATATAACAATTTAAAATTAATATGTTAAAATAATATATTGTTTATACTGACATTGTCATTAGTTGGAGTACAGAAAAGGCTAAAAGTGTAGAAATTTGCTTTATACTATAGCAAACATAGGTACTGTATTATCTGGGGGGAAATCAGTAAAGCATATTACTATAGAGAAAGTAACAAAAATCCTCTTCATGAACAATAACTATGTTGCTAGTGTAGTAAAAGGGAACTCTGGTGGCTCAGTAGGTAAGGAGCAGTGCTGCCCACTAAAATACAGGTGATTTGGATCCACTAGCTCCTGTGCAATTTGCAGTCTCTGAAAACCCATTGGAGGGGCAAAGACGAGTTGGTTTGGATTTGATGGAAATGAAATGTTTTTGTTTCGTTGGTTTTTCTTAGGGTATAGGAAAGTTACATCTAAGATGGTTTTTTAATTCTCATTGTTGCTCATTATTTTTGAACTAGCTCTAATTCATGGTGACATTTTCAATAACAGAGTAAAATATTGCTTGGTTTCACATCATCCTTACAATCTTTGACCTTTTGTTGCACTTTCTGTTTCCATTTCATGTCATGTTTTGTTCTTTTGCCGACTTTGTACTTATCAAATACAGTGCTTGTCTTGAGAGCAGATCTTGAGAGGGGGACAGGGCTGTGAGTGTCTCTCTGAAAGGGCCAGAGGGAGTAAGAATAGCACAGCTCCTCACTGACCACTGCCCAGAGCAGGACAAAGATAAAGAGCCTACAGCTCAGCCCCATGGTGCCTTCTGAGCAACACAGTCAACAAGATGTTCATATATCCCTTGTTGATTCACAGAATTTACTCACTTTTGTGGTGTCAAGAGTGCGGTTTATTAGGGAAGTAAATAGGAAAATGGGGTGTCAAGAGTGCAGTTTATTAGGGAAGTAAATAGGAAAATGGGGGATAATATATCATAATTCAAGTCCAGGGTTAGTCCAGAAATCCCAAACCAGATTAACGGTAATCACACTTCCTTAATTAGTGAAGGTCTCAGTTTAGTTCAGTACCACAAATCAAAATCATCCGCCAAGATTTGCCTCAGAGTAATTATAAGACAGTTTCTTTTTCAAGCATCTAGTTCACACAAGCAAATTTTTTAAACTGTGGCCTTAATTTCAGGGCTCTTCTAGTTACACCTTGCCACAGTTTCTCCATAGCAATGCTACAGTCTATCTGCTACTATTGCCAGAGTCTCACCACCAGGGTCTGGCTCTCAACAGGACATTGTTCCATTCTTCCTCAAGTCTTATGATGCAGTGTGGGACACACTCTCTCTTATCCTGGTCCCACAGATTTTGACAATTTCTAAGATCATATGGCTGCATTTAATGTACCTGAAAACCAGAGATGGCTAAAGGTAATGTCTAAAAAAGTCAACTTTAGGCTAACACCACAGTGCTCATTGCTAATGTCCATCTTTCTTGGCAGTGTGCCTAATTAAGTGAGTAGTCATAAAGTTGTTGTTGTTGATTGCCATCGGGTTGAACACAACTCATAAGAACCCTATGAACAAAAGGCCTTAAGCCTTTCTGTAACTATCAACATTTATTAAAATTCAGAGAGTTTCCAGAGACATGTTGTTTTGGAAGTGAATGCCACTCCTACTTCCAAAGTCATAAAGTAGATGAAGACTATTCTGGGTGTATTTCCTCAAATATGGATTTCTTTGTTTTTCTGGACTTTCCAGTGGATTTCACCAACCCCACGATTCAAATATATCAATCTAATTTTAGTCTTTCTTTTTTAATGTAATACACATATATACATACACATACATACAAACACATACATACATGTGAGGTGACTAAAATTACTATGGCTAAAATCAGGTATATCTTAGACATTAAAATTGTATCTTTGTTTTTTTAGCACTATGGAATAGTTTTTTTGTAGAAAATTTTTTCCAATATAATAAGTCATTTGAATTTTTGATTACTGCTTCTGTGGGCACTCACTTTTTCATCCAAGTAGAATTAAATACTTGAGAAATGAAGTTTCTTTAAGATGTATTATAATGTTGTTTATAAGTCTAGTTGTGAGAATTTTTGTTCTCTTCATGTTCAAATACAATCTATTTATGGTTGTAGTTTATAATCTTCATCAATAAGTGTTTCACGTTGTTTGCAAATATAGAATTAATGTGGAACTTTTAAATTGTGCATGTGCCATATTTTCTGAATGATCCTTAGTGTGTATTATAATCGTAGGTGTTCATAATATAGTATTTATACCCAATCTATGTTCTTTATAGAGCTTTTCAGTAATAATGTTTTATAGCTCAGATAATATGAACACTAAGACTAAATATGTAGAGCATACATGTAAATATTTTTAGATAAACCAATTCACACATGAAAAAGATTATTGGAACATTTAACAATCTTAAATTTTTAAAGTAATTATCTGAAATAGCATAAAATGGAGCAAAATCAATAGCACATAAGTCAGCATGCAAACTATTACACTGAAATATAACTTAATAACTAGGAAAATAACCTAATTATCTGAAGAAAAATTTAAAGAATAGGCTTGCATAGGCAGTGAAATTTTGTAAGGAACATTCTCAGATTATATCAAGTCTATGTACAGCAGAAATGGAGGATATTATCAAATTACATCTTTCATGTTATTGAGCTAACCCTTGTCCTTCTTAAATCACTAGTTGAGAATGAGCAAAATGTTCACATGCTAAATATAATCAAGAATGCAACCAATGTATTAATAGGCACAAGAGACAAAAATATCAACTCTGTACAGTAAGATGAGCAACATTAATGTTAAAATATACATACATTGAAATGCTGAAGATTGATTTTTAAATTCATATACCTAAATACTGTAGCTAGGAAACTACCCCTATGCCTTTCTTTACTCTAAAAAAAATAGAATATATTTTTTAACATAAAAAATACCTTGTCAGTCCTATGACGATCTGGAAATCCACCAATAAAGACAGACCCTGATTTTGGTAGTGGTCTTCCAAATTTCTGGCTGATAGATTTACTTGCTTTTATAATCTTCCCTGGAATAGTCACTTCAGCTTTACATGGATCCAATTCTTGTCTGCAGCCATTAAAGGAAGAAATTTATGTTTTTAAAAAAGTGTTGTGTGAACATTTGTTTGACCAATTAATTAAGCTATTACCAAAGCAGAGAGATTTAAGTAAATAGATTACTTCACCATAAAACCAACAAAACCAGATTAATCTCTTCTAAATTAGAAACCCTTAATGCTTTAAGTACACAAATACAAAGATGAATTTTGACAAAATAAAACATTATATTACTCATTTAATGAAATAAAACCTAGACAATAAACAAATCCTTGTAATAATGACTAAAACTATTTTATTATAGAACAATTTGCTCTTAAATTCTTTCATTCTCTCTGAATGAGAAACACTGAAAATGATCAGGTTTTAAAGTTGTTTTTCTCCACCCCACAATGCAACTTAATAAGATAAATTCTGCAGTGAGTAATTGACTATGAAAGTATAAATCACTCTAAGAAGCAAAGCATGTAAAATAGAGAAACAGTGAATAAATCAAGTATAATTTAATTAAAAGGTTCAGAAAAATCATTTTTACATGTCTATTATTTAGAAAAATGTGTTAAGCCAAAAGCTTCTATTATATTCTAACATGTAGAACTGTAGTCCTCAATTAATCAATCTACTTTTCTAATAATCTAAATTTGTTTTTGTAAATAAATATTAGTTGGAACATGGTCACACCTATTGGTTTAAATATCATTTATGTTTTTTAGTTTTGGAAGTTTTTTCCTCCCTTCACAGATGTGTAATTGTAGCACAGACTAAGGCCTTGAAAGTAAGAAAACAAAACCAAATCAACAATAACAAAGCAAAAGTCACACACACACACACACACACACACACACACACACACACACACATCCAGTGACTCATTGGTAGGGAATTTTGCTGCCAATCCAATTGCAAACAGCTTCAATCCTTCAACTGCTTCCATAAGCATGGAAAATCTACTCCCACTATTTATAGCCTCTTAAGTCCTACAGTAGGGTCAGCTATGAATTGGTTCTGATTTGATGGCATATAATGATAACAAAATATTATATATTTATATCTACCCATTGGGAAGAAATCAATAAACTAAGGAGCCAAACAGAGGATTTCAAATAACAACTTGGGAAGAAAAAGCAAAATGTTATCATGAAACTTGCTGAGAGCTGAAGTTAAACAACAAACGCTGGCAATGTCATGGAGAGACTTTAATTCTTATTCACTGCTGGTTGTTTTTGTTATGTGCTGTGCAACTCACAGTGACCCTATGTACAATAGCCCTAAACCCTGCTCTGTCCTGTGCCAATTGCACTGTCTCTGACACACCCATCCCGATTACCCCAGTCACTGAACCAATTCACCTCATAGAGGGCCTTTCCCTCCTGCGCTGTCCCTCCACCCTCCCAAGCATGATGTCCTTCTCCAAGGACCAGTCCCTCCTTACAACATGACCAAAGTATGTCAGACAAAGCCACAGAATCCTTGCCTCCAAGGAGCTGCCTGGTTTAACTCTCTCCAGGATGAATCTGTTTGTTTTCTTAGGAGTCCATGGTACCCTCAATACTCTTTTCCAACACCACAGCTCAAAGGCATCAGTTCTCCTTCTATCCTCCCTAGTCATTGTCCATCTCTCTGATGCATAACAAGTGATTGCAAAGACCATGAGCTGTATCAAACTCACCTTAGTCTCCAGAGCACACCACTGCTCTTCAGTGCTTTGGAGAGGTCGCTAATAGCAGAGTTTCTAATCGCAATTTGTCTTTCAATTTCCTGGCTGCTGGTGCCAAGAGCATTGACTGTGGAGCCAAGCAAACTAAAGCTGTGAACAATCTCAGTCTCTTCACCATCCATCCTGATGCTGCCAATTGGTCCAGTGGTGAGAATCTTTGTCTTCTTGACATTGAGCCTCAATTAATATTGAAGGCTGTAGTCCTTGACCCTCTGCAGCAAGTGTATTAGGTCCTCCTCAGTTCTGCATAATGCAGATTGTTAATAGATCTTCCACCAATACTGATGCCACACCTCTCCTCATAGAGCCCAGCGTCCCAGATAATCTATTCTGCATAAAGATTAAAAAGGCACGGAGACAGAACACATCCCTGGTGTATACCCTTCTGAATTTTGAACCATGCAGTATTTCCTTGCTCTGTTCTGACCTTGGCCTCTTGGTGCAAGTATAGGTTTCACATTAGAACGATCAAGTGTTCTGAGATTCCCATTCTTTTCAGAGTCAGCCACAGTTTGTTATGGTCCACACAGTCAAACGCCTTTGCATAATCAATGAAACACAGATATACAATTCCTCTGGTATTCTCTGCTTTCAGTATTTCAGTATTTCACTTCTGCTAAGAGTATAAAATGGTTCAACAACTATGGAAGGTGGTCTGGTGCTTTCTCACTAGGTTGAAAATACAAATATCATTTGACCCAGCAATTCTAATACTTGAATACACCCCAGGGAAATCAGAACCACTATTCAATTAGATGTATGTACCCCCATGTTTATTGGAGTGTTGTTATTCACTAAAGCAAAGAGACGGAAGCAATCTATGTGCCCATCATCAAACAAATGGATAGAAAAACTATGGTACATTCACTCAATGGAATATATGCAGAACTAAACAACAATAAACTCATAAAACATTACACAACATGGGTGACAATATGCTGAGTGAAATGTCTCAGTAAAATAAGGACAAATACTGCATAATACCACTATTATAAGTAAGACTGACATGAGAGGTTGGGGGACCTAGGAAAAGAGTCATTAGATAACAAATACTGCATTGAAACAGATGAGGGAAAGATTTTAAAAAATGTAT
>NW_006399948.1:1597745-1598279 GCF_000299155.1 Elephantulus edwardii
ACACTCTTCTGGTATTCTCTGCTTTCTTCCAAGATCCATCTAACATTAGCTATAATATCCCTAGTACCAAGACCTCTTCTAAATCCATCCTGCACGTCTGGCAGTTCTCTGTTGATATATTGTTCCAAATGTTTTTGGATAATTTTTAGTAGACTCTTGCTTGCATGTGATATCAATAATATTGTTCAATAATTTCCACACTCTGTTGGGTCACCTTTCTTTGGAATGGGAACAAATATCTATCTCTTCTTGTCAGTTGGCCAGCTGGCTGTCCTCCAGGTTTCCTGGCACAACTTAGTGAGCATGTCCAGGGCAGCATCTGTTTGTTGAAATAAATCAATTGTTATACTGTCAACTTCTGGAGCCTTGCTTTTTGCCAATTCCTTCATAGCAACTTGAACTTCCTCCTTCATCACCATAGGCTCTTGCTCATGTGTTCTTTCATGAAATTCTTCTGTGTCAGCCAATTCCTTCTGACACAGGACTACAGCCTCCTATATGGACTGAAGCTCAACATCAAGAAAACAAAGATTC
>NW_006399948.1:1599589-1600844 GCF_000299155.1 Elephantulus edwardii
GAAGTTTGAATTTGTTCTTCACTTCCTTGAACTTAAATGCTGAGAGAGTCCAGCCCTTTTGATTTTCTGACTCCAGCTCCTTGTATATTTCATTGTAATATTTATTGTCTATGCAAAGATATTTAATTATGTGTTTTATAACAAATTACAGCTAGTTGATAAGAATAGGAATCCCAGAGCACTTATTCGTGCTCATGAGAAACTTAAATCTAGAAGCAGTTGTTCAAACAAAACAATGTTTGAATGCTTTAAGATCAGTAAAAGTGTATATCACGTTTGCATATTTTTTTCATTCAATCTGTTTGCTAAGCAGTTAATTGAAAAAGGTGAATTATATGAAAAAGATCGTGCTATGAGGATTGGAATAAGACTCATCTGAGTTACACAAAGGACAAAACTTTGCTTGCTGAAAGTTAGGAAGATTGAAACACTTGCTGAAGAAGATTAGCAACTACAGTCTTTAATATGGATTACATTTCGATATCTAGAAGACAAAAGGTCTCACGACCATAACTATTAGCAACATCATGATTGGATGGAGGAAAGAGAATTGTCAAGAATTTAGTCTTGAATCCACAATCAACACCCTTGCTAGTAATAGCCAATCATTCAAAACTACATGTTGTATTTGGAAAATCTACTGTCCGAAATCTCCAGATGGCTAAAGAGCAATGATATCAGTTTAATGACTAAGGTGTGCCTGGTTTAAACAATAGTCTTTTCAATTACCATCTCTGCATCTGAAAGCAGAACAATGAATAAGGGTAAAGAGGAAGATTTGAAACTTTTAGCATGCATTACAGAAAATTCTTGACCATAATTTGTTATGATCTATCCACAGAGTAAAATGCATAAATTGTCATTCTACTTGTGTTCTTTGCTTTCAGTCAAGATTCAACTGACATGGGCAATGATATTCCTGGTGCCTTGTCCTCTTCTAAATTCAGCTTGAAATTCTGACAATTTCTTTCTAAGTACTGATCTAGATGTGTTTTTTTAAAAGATTATTTTATTATTTTTTTATTATTTTCTAGTTTATTTACAAAATTTGAATACATTGTTTTCCAGAAGAGATTCTTCCAATTTTCCTCCCCTCCCCCATCAAATTGTACAACTCCAAGATTAGCCCCATCCCCCTGCACATCCTCATCCCACTGCTTTTACCTTCCCCCCTCCCTTGTATCCTTATAATCATTCTAAATAATGATTTTATACAACATTTCTTTTGTGGAACTGAATAAGTTAACTCAACATA
>NW_006399948.1:1602789-1603443 GCF_000299155.1 Elephantulus edwardii
GAGTGGGAACAAATATGGATCTCTTCCAGGCAGTCGTTCAGGCAGCTGTTCTCCAAATTTCCTAACATAGTCTTATGAGCACGCCCATCTGTTATTTGTGCATCTGTTATATGAAACAAATCAATTAAAATCCCATTGAGTCATAGGGCTACACATACACACATACAAATTTTTTAACTTTTTGATTTTTTTCAGAAAAGATTGGCATGTCAGTGTTCTAATCTGTTTATCTGCCTATCTACCAAGCAAGTGAGAAACGAACCTTTTACCAGAATCTTTCCTAAAATGACTGTATGTACAATATAAATAGGCAGTTGCATAGCATTCATTTATCTATAGTATCCAGATGGATTATATATGTAAATATTAACATCTGTTATTTATTTACATGAACTTTTTAATTGAATACTTACTAATATATTCAGGATTGCATGAATAAAAAAAATAAAATTCAAGAACATAACATTAAGTGATTATACCTATGTAACTACTACCTAAGCAGGATCTCATGGTATAATGTGAATCCACTAGCGACTTGGTAACGGAGCTCTGGATCCCTAATGGCAAAGAGTTGTGCTGCAATCCCAAAGGCTGTTGTTGTTGTTGTTGTTGTTATGTGCAGTTGAGTCATTTGCGACTCATAGCGACCCTATG
>NW_006399948.1:1605148-1606844 GCF_000299155.1 Elephantulus edwardii
CCCTTTTGATTTTTCGACTTTAGCTCCTTGCACATTTCATTGTAATATTGTGCTTTGTCATTTCGTGCTGCCTTTTGGAATCTTTTGTTCAGCTCTTTAGTATCTTTACTTCTTTCTTGTGCTTTGGCTTCTCTACGCTCTAGTGCAATCTTCAGAGTTTCTTCTGCCATCTATTTTGGTCTTTTCTTCCTCATATGTCTTTGTAATGACCGTTTGTACTCTTCCTGGAATCCAAAGGCGTGAAGTTTAAATTCACCAGCTGCTACATAGGAGAAAAGCATGAAGCTACGGTGCAATCTTGAAGACATGTACTTCTTCGTCCACCAGCTGCTCCATGGGAGTAAGAGAGACAGTCTTCTCCTGTGCAATTAACCACCTCGGAAAACCTACTAGTAGGTCAGCTATGTGTAGGTTCTGACTTAATGGTACATAACAACAACAAGCCATTCCATGCAAGAAAGATAAGCAGTCTCTTCCCATGCCATTTACTTACTGAAACCTGATGGAGAATCAGCCTTGAGTGGTAACCTACTTGATGACAATGGAAGCAAGAGATAAAGAGCAACTAAGCAAAAAAAAAAAAGTCTATTGTACTAGCTAGAAATTTCACTGTCAACACAGACCTATAGGCATAAACACTAATAGTAACACAATTTCTCAATTATTAATCCATATTGTTTTATATATAGAGAGAGTTATTGATTTAATGTTTTGGATTTGTTTGTTTTTTTCATTCCAAGGTACATTGTTGCTTGAAAATTTTCCAAATTATTTATTATAATGTTTAATGACATTCAGATTATTTTTTTTGTTCTAATAGGAAGAAAACTGCTACAGAAACGCTTGTGCATATTGTTGTTGTTGTTTTGTGCCCTCAAGTGGCCTGTGACTCATAACAATCCATATGTACAACAGCTCTGAAACTTGCCCTGTCCTAAGCCAGTCTCACTGACTGACTCATCTACCTCCATTGCCCTATTGACTATATCAATTGATCTCATCTGGTGTTTTCCTTTCCCGCAATGTCCTTCCACCATTTTAAGCATGAAATCCGGCTCCAAGGATTGATCCCTCCTGGCCACTTGCCCAAAGTATGTGCGATGGGTCCAAAATCCTAACCTCC
This sequence comes from Elephantulus edwardii, assembly GCF_000299155.1. NCBI lineage: Eukaryota > Metazoa > Chordata > Mammalia > Macroscelidea > Macroscelididae > Elephantulus > Elephantulus edwardii. Next base: position 1,606,272 of record NW_006399948.1, read on the forward strand.
AAAGAGAAATTTAGTTTCACCCTTTCCAAAACAGACTTATTTGTTTTCTTAGCAGTCCATGGTATGTTCAAGACCCTTCTCTAGTACCACAACTCAGAGAGATCGATTCTTCTTCTGCCATCCTTCGTCATTGACCAGCTCTCTGATTCATAGCAAGTAACTGCAAAGTCCATAGCCTGGATCAGCTGCACCTTAGTCTTTAGACTGACATCATTGATTTTCAGTACTCTGGAGAGGTTCCTGACAGCAGATTTACTTAATGCAACTAATCTTTTAATTTCCTGACTCCTGGTTCCAAAAATGTTGATTGTGAAGCTGAGTAAAGTGTGTTAACAACCTCAAACTCTTCTCCATCTCTCAAGGTGCTGCCCATTTGCCCAGTGGTGAGAATCTTTGTGTTCTTGCTGTTGACCTTGAATCCATATTGAAGACCATATATATAGTCTTTGACCTTCTGCCACAAAAGCTTCAGGTCCCCCTCAGTTTCAGTAAGCAAGGTAGTGTCATCTGGATAAGGTAGGTTGTTGATGAGTTTTCCTCCAGTCCTGATGACAAATTTCTCCTCATAAAGCC
>NW_006399948.1:1607192-1620154 GCF_000299155.1 Elephantulus edwardii
CTATTGGAAGTTTAATAAAAATTATTAAATGTTCTGGACAAATGCTGATGGTTAAAAATATGGCAAACATTTCATGCTTTCTTTTAGTAATTTACATGTTCTATCTCTCAATGAAATTCTATAAAGATCTAAAATATATTTTACTTTAAATAATTTGATCAATCCTTCACTTAATAGTTAATATTTTTGTTATAGTTGTTCCTAATCTACCCATTTAAAACACATTTTCACATTTACATTTGTATCTACTCTCTACCAATGCTTGAAATGATTTTATACAGCTCAAGTGACATTGTCTATAGTGTGTTACACTGCTAACAAAAAGGCAAATCCAATGTATCTCCAACAGTTTGAATGCACCAAGTACTCTGCGGGAGAAAGATGGGCAGTCTACTCACCTTTAGATTCATAGCCTCAGAAACCTATTGTGAGTTCGAATCAACTTGTTAGTGAGAGTATATATACAAACATATGCACACACACACACACACACACACACACACACACACACACTTTCCATACATTCCAGAGACGTATCCTCCTTTTTCCTTTACAGAAATGACACTAACTCAGTAAAGCTGTCCATTATCTGCTGTTCTGCAATATCACTTTAATCATAAGTAATATTCATTCATACATGGGTCTGTTTCTAGACATTTTTCTTGTTACATTAGTCTATTTTTCTATACATATGAAAAAGTATGACACAATATCAAGATTTTCTGTAAAACTATAGTATTTAATATCTACTTGAGTAAGTCTCACCACTTGGTTCCTCCTCTACATTGTAAAGAAGGTATGTATGTCTGTCTGTTCTGGGATCTTCATTTTATTTTATTTTCCTATGATTCTAATCTTGTATAATATGACTTGTCTAATAAAAGTGATGCTTTATAATAACTCTAGATAAATAGTAAAGCAAAATTTACTTGGCTAAAATTTTATACTGAGTCAATCACATATAATTTTCTTTTATAATTGTGATAAACTCTGTTTAACTGCTTTGGACAGATGACTTCTACCAATATTTGCAGTCAGAAATAGATCAAACATGAAACTAAGATACCTTTATAATAATGGGTGACTGGAATGCAAAAGCTAAGAACAGAAAAGAAAGATCAGTAGTCAGAAAATATGTGCCTGGCAAAAAAAATGAGGCTGAAAGCAGAATGATAGAATTCTGTACAATCAAAAACCTATTATAAATACCTTTCATAAGAAACATAAATGACAACTATACACATGGACTTCACCTGAGAGTCTACATAGGAATGAGATTTATTACATTTGTGGAAAATAAATGTTTGAGATGCTCAGTATCAGCTGTGAAAACTAAGCCAGTGCTGATTTTGGAACAAACCATTAACTACTCATATGCAGGTTCAAACCAAAGCTGAAGAAAATCATATCCAATCCACAAGAATCAAAGATTGACCTCAAGTCTATCCCACTAGAATTTAAAGATCATCTCAAGAACCAATTTGAGGGCTTGAATACTAATCATTAAAGACCAGAAGAGCTCTGGGAAGATATCAAGAATATCATCCATGAAGAATGCAAAATGACATTGCAAAGACAGAGGAAGAAGGAAAGACCAAGATGGGTGTTAGAAGAGACCATGAATATTGCACCAGAGCACCAAGAAACCCAAGCAAAGAGAGGAAATTAAGAACTAAAGGAGTGGAATAGAAGATTCCAAAGGTCAGCTGGAGGAGAAAAAGCAAAGTATTATAATGAAACATCAAGGACCTGGAGTCAGAAAGTCAAAAGGGCCAAACTAGCTTGTCATATGGTAAGCTGAGGGGACTGAAGAACAAGTTTAAACCTCAAGTTACAATACTTAATGATTACTGAGGGTAGAATATTAAATGGCCCAGGAAACACCAAAGAAGATGGAAGGAGTAAACAGAGTTACTATACCAAAAAGAATTGGCTGATACAGAACAATTTCATGAAACAAAAATGACCAAGAGTCTATTGTGATAAAGGCCCCAGGAATGGAATACCGATTTACATATTTCAACAGATGTTGTTCTGGACATACTCACCAGTCTATGCCAAGAAACCTGAAGGACAACTACATGGCCAACTGACTGAAAGAAACCTATGTATATTCCCATTCCAATAGAAGGTGACCCAACATATTGTGGAAACTTTTGAACAATATTGCAAAGAAACACTGCATGATTCAAAATTGGGAAGGGCATACACCAGGGATGTGTCCTATCTCCATACCTTTTCAACCTGTATGCAGAACAGTTTATATAAGAGGCTGGGCTCTACGAGGAGAAGTGTGGCATCGGGATTGTGGAAGATGTATCAACAATCTGCGTTATGCAGATGACACAACCCTGCTTGCTGAAACTGAGGAGGACTTGAAGCGTTTGCTGCAGAGGGTCAAGGACTGCAGCCTTCAATATAGATTGAGGCTTAATATAAAGAACACAAAGATTCTCACCCCTGGACCAATTGGCAGCATCAGGATGGATGGTGAAGAGTTTGAGATTGTTCACAACTTCAGTTTGCTTGGCACCACAGTCAATACTCTTGGCAGCAGCAGCAAGGAAATTAAAAGACATATTGTGATAGGAAAGTCTGCTGTTAGGGACCTCTCCAAAGTACTGAAGAGCAATGTTGTCACTCTGGAGACTAAGGTGCATGTTATACAGGTCACGGTCATTGCAATCACTTGTTATGCATCAGAGAGTTGGACAATGACTAGAGAGGATAGGAGAATTGATGCCTTTGAGCTGTTGTGCTGGAGAAGAGTATTGAGTGTGCCATGGACTGCTAAGACAACAAATAGATTCATCCTGGAGAGGGTTAAACCGGGCTACTCCTTGGACGCAAGGATTCTAAGGCTTCATCTGACATACTGTGGACATGTAAGGAGGGAGTGGTCCTTAGAGAGGGACATCATGTTTAGGACGGTGAAGTGACAGTGAAGGAGGGAAAGGCCCTCCAGGAGGGGGATTGATTCAGTGACTGGGGTAATCTTGATGAGTGTGTTGGAGGCAGTGTGATTTGCACAGGATAGAGCAGGGTTTAGGGCTGTTGTATATAGGGTCGCTATGAGTCGCAAGTGACTCAATGGCACATAACAACAACAACAGCAACAAAAACAATAATTACTAATAACACAGGCAAGCAAGGTCCTGCTGAAGATTATACAAAAACGACTTAAACAGTATATCAGCAAAGAATTGCTAGATATGCAGGCTGGATTTAAAAGAGGTCTTGATATTAGGAACATCATAACCAATGTTAGATGGATCTTGGCTGAAAGCAGAGAGCACCAGATAAGTATCTATCTGTGCTTCATTGACTATACAAAGGCATTTCACTATGTGGATTATAACAAATCATGGCTAACCTTGAGTGAAATGGGAATCTCAGAACACTTAATTGTGCTTATCAAAACCTGTACTTGGATCAGGAATCAATCCATTTTCAGAAGAAAGCAGGGAAACACGGCATGGTTCAAGATAAAAAATGGTGTGCATCACAGATGTATCCTTTTCCATACCTTTTAAAACTATGTGCAGAACAGATAATTCAAGAGGCTGGGCTTTATGAGAAGAAATATGGCATCAGGATTGTAGGAAGACTTATCAACAGCCTATGTTATACAGATGACACAGTCTTGCTTGCTGAAACTGAAGAAAACATGAAGCATTTGCTGAAGAAGGTCAAGGACTGAATTCTTCAATAAGAATTGAAGCTTAACATTAAGAAAACAATGATTGTCACTGCTAGGCCTATAGCTTCATAATAGATGGAGAAGAGGTTGAGATTATTAACAACTTCAACTTTCTTGGGTCCACAATCAACATTCTTGGCACCAGCAGTTGGGAAATCAAAAGATGAATTGCACTGAGAAAGTCTGCTGAGACCTTTCAAGAGTGCTTAAGATCAATGATGTCAGTCTGGAGACTAAAGTGTACGTGACACAGACTATGGTCTTTGCAATTACTTGCCATGCATCAAAGAGTTGTACAATGGCTAAGCACTAGAGGGGGGAAAATGTGCCTTTGAGTAGTGGTGCTAGAGAAGAGTGTTGAACACACCATAGATTGCCAGGAGAAAAAACAAATCAGGCCTAGAGGATGAAACCAAGCTGCTCCCTGGAGGAAAGGATTTTGAAGCTTTATCTGACATACTTTGGGCATGTGACCAGGAAGGACCAGTTCTTGGAAAAGAACATCAGGCTTGAATGGTGGAGGGACAGCACAAGAGAGGAAAACCCAGGATGAGATGGATTGACTCAGTGAATAAAGAAATGGGATTAGGTCTGTCTGAGATGATGGAATTGGCTCAGGATAGGGTAAGGTTCAGAGCTGTTGTACATAGGTTTGTTCTGAGTTGTAGGCAACTTAATGACACATAACAACAACAGAATCAATATAAATTGGCCATGATAGTTTTTTCCATTGTTTTTCATAGTTGCTGTCAAGTCCATTTTGACTTGCAGTAATCCTAACGGAAAACAGATCAAAACCTGGTCCAATTTTGTTCCATCCTCACAATATTCACCTAATTCAAGCTCATATAGCACTAACTCTCTTCTCTCTGATTAAGGATGTTCCTCTCTTTCTGGACCCACTACTTAGCCTCTACTTTCGCAGGCATGACGATGTCTTATTTTCAAGGTCTGATCACTAATGACAAATGTCCAAAGTGTGTAACACAAAATTTTACTATTTTTGTTTCTAAAGCAAGCAGCCAGATCCTGCCTGTTGACTAACCACTGGGAGTCATTAGACTCTGCACACACATCTCTCTTGGAGTCTGACCTAGACCTAGGGTTTGTCCATATCTATAAACACATGGACCGTTTTCTTAAAATCTTCTTTTCTTTCTCTGAAGCAGATAGAAAGAGTTCCAAACATAAAAGAACATTATTTATGACTAAAGTGATACTACAGAACAGCAAATTCCATGCCAGAGTACAGAGTACACCCAAAGGCCACACATTTCTAGTAGTTTGAATATACCAGTGGCTGTGAGGCAGAAAAATAGGCAATATGCTCCTGTGTAATTTACACATACAGAGACCCAATGGAAGGTGAGCTGTAAGTTGTTTCTGACTTGACAGCATATAAGATAAAAAGACCATTGTAAAAATAGAAGGATAACTAGTAAAACATGTATGGGAACTCAAGGGGGGAAGAGGTGGGAGCAAAGGGGTAAGAATAGGTAGAGGCAAAACCACAGGATTGCAAAGTTTGGTGGGTGGAGGGAGGGGGAAAGAAAATGAAAATGATTTGGATGAAAAGAGAAGGTAATGAAAGGCAAGGTCCAATGATGATAAATTTTATAAAAAGAAATGTGTGAGAATGGTTTATGAGACAATCTGTAAATGAAGAATTGTGTGAAACACAATTTATACAAACTTTATAAGAAGACCAATAAAAAAACCAACAAAAATATAAAGTACAGATGAAGAGAAAGAATGTAAAATCAGGCATTGTAGATACAGTAATTGATGTTACGAAACAAATTGTACATGTGGAAAAAATGAGGAATAGATTGGTAAATTGAAAAAAAAAAAAAACCAACCAACCAAACTACAACAACAACAACAACAAAAAACCACAACAAAAACCAACCATGTTTTGTTAACTTTCATTAAAAATACAATATAATTTTTTGGGAAAAAATAAAAAAAAATAATGACATAGCCAATTTTTTGAGAAGACACAATTCAATCCATGATTGTCAATGTGATGGTCAAGATTATATTTCAAGTATCCTAGGCCATGATTCTATAGCTTGGCATTTATGATGTTTGGCAGCTATGTAATATTGTCATCCCACATAATATTATGATATTTAATATACCATAATCACCTTCATTATGAGATGGCCATTGACTACCAATCAATTGTAAGGGAGTTTCCTTAGAGGTGTGGCTTATATTTAGACAACTCTCTTGCTTTTAGCTTAAAATTATCCCAAAATCTTATCTCTGGTTCTTTGGACTTGAAATATCGGCCTGTAAATTGCCTGCAGTCCTTCAGAATCTTTAATTCCTACAGCCTATTAAGTCAGAAGCTTGCCATTTTATCTGTAAATCTTAAAATCATCATCCCGTGTAAGTCTAGAGAAGGCTCTGGACCTAATATCTGGCTCATGTCTTTAGGATTTTCCTTGAGATAAATCCAATTTTTTCTCTTTCTTAAGGAAATATACTATATTTCATTGGTTTTGCTTCTCTATAGAACTCAACCTAAGATGATCAATGATTCCTATTTGCTTCCATTTTTTTAAATGTACATTAGCTCAGGCTGCACAACACGTCCAATGCTCAGTTTTAATATTAATAACCCTGTAATTTTTTTTAAAATGTGACTGTCTACAAATGAACATTGTCAAGTTTTAGAAAAAGACTCAAAAAAAATTCTTATGCACACACGCAGGTAAACTCATTACCTCTTAATGAATTTACAACAGGTGTAATAGATCTTGGCTGAAAACAGAGAGTACCAGAGGAATGTCTTTCTGTGTTTCACTGACTATGCAAAGACATTTGACTATATGGGTTGCACAAACTGTTGGTGGGATTGTACAATGGTTACGATCACTCTGGAATGCAGTTTGACATTTCCTCAAAAAGCTGAACATAGAAATTCCTTATGACTCAGCTATTCCATTGCTTGGAATATACCCCAAGAAAATGAGAATTGAGGCCTAAATGGAAATTTGTACACCAATGTTTATAGCATCATTATTCACTTTAGCAAGAAAATGGAAACAGCTCAGATGTCCAATCACAAATTAATGGATTGAGAAGTTGTGGTACATTAATCCAATAGAATACTATGCAGCACACAAGAGCAATGATTTTGTAAATTACTGCCTAACTTGGGAGGGACTGGAGATCATTATGATGAGTGAACTAACTCAGTCCCACAAGGACAAATATAGTATAACATCATTATGGCAGAATGAGTATGAGGATCCAAGGTTGGGAGGAGGGTATAGAGTGTTTATCATAGGTTTGCACAATTCAGTGGTGTGTGGAGAAGGATTTTTTGGGAAACACAATGTATTCACACTTTGTAAATAAATGAGAGTAATATAAAAAAAACCCCAAACAAACAAAAACAACCACAAAAAGACTAGGGATGTCCACACAGCCAATGTTGTATATCAGATAAATTAAATTTTAATTGTTATTAAAAAGAGCAGTGATTAAGAACATAGACTAAGAGAAAAAAAGCTTGAGAAATTTTAGAACTCATTTGATATTCATGAATTCTTTATTTAGAAGTGAAATAGAAACTTTCTGGGTTAATTACTTCTAATTATTGAACTGTTAAATATCTTAGAAATTACATATCTTCCAGGAAATTACTCAGTAGATGATAAAATAAAAATTAAAAAAAACAAACTATTTGCTTCTTCACTACTAATTTTATAAATTCTAATGTTTGGCAAAAGACTTGTACTGTTTTGTCATATTAAAAGGTCATTAATTATTCATCTATATTTTAGTAATCATGTAGGGGTTTTTATTTCTTGAAACATTGTGGAAAATAACATGTATTTAACTGGTTTTGGGTATTAAAACCAAAACAATAAATTAAAAACTTTATTTGGGAGAGAAAGAGACAAAAAATGGCATTTTAGTAACACACTCTCACCAATCCCTGTATGGTAGAGATCCGCAGCAAATCAAAGGAAAGAAAAACGAAAAAGAATTATAATCAAAAGGAATAATGAACCATATAAACTACAGTCTCCGTGACCATAAGAGCAGAAGAGCTATATGATGGTCAGTTATCACTGTTGGCCACTCCGAAATGGATCACAAGAAAGGGACTGGAAGAAAAGTGGAAGAAAGATGTTAAACAAAACAACAAAACTGAAAATTAAATAAATTAAAAAAAAATTCAAAGCTAACTAGTGAAATGGAAGCTAGCAGTTTCAATGAGGCATCCACCATGCTTACAACTGAAATCATCCCCCTGAGTAAACTGCCAAACAATAAACAGGAGATGATTGATAACACTATCAAGGAGCATAGCCTTAAGGAAAATCAACCATTTAAGACCAAATGGTATAAAGGAGTAAAGCTTAGAAGGTAGGAAAAAAAAGACAAACCGCATAACAGAACAGGCAAAGTAAGAGTGCTGTCCTTTTAATCAAGATCATTGAAAATAGAGTGTATGAAGTATAGAATGTAAACACAATTTTCTTTATAAATTTTCATTTGAATCACAGTAAAAAGTGAAAACAGCTGTATTTGTTGGCCAGTTCTTATGTAATTAAAAATAATTACGTGCTTGACCACTAGTAGAGTGTCTGTTATTTCAAATCTACAGTCGTTTTTGTTAGATGCTGTTGAGCCAAGTACAACTCATAGGGACCTTTTAAACAACAGATCAGAAACCTGTCCTAGCCTGTGCCATCCTCACACTTCCTGACACACTAAAGCCCATTGTGGCAGTCACCACGTCCATCCATCTGGTTAAGGGTCTTCCTTTCCTTTGCTGGCCCTCTACTCTTACAAGCATTATGTCCTTCTTCAAGGAATAGACCCTGCTAGCAACATGCCCAAAGTATGCGAGGAGAAACTTTGTCATCTTTGCCTCTAAATAGCACTCTGGCCGCACCCTTTCCAAGACATATTTATTTGTTCTTTTGGCAGCCCATGGGATGTTTGGAATATTTTTACTTTCATATGTGTGTAGATTTTCCCTTCATACTTAAATTCTGTATTTTTCTGGGTTTTTTATGTTTTCAAAGCTATTATCACCTCTGAAATAAATGAATTCAAGGATATTTATTGTATTATCTCTTCATATACATGTGTTCCAGAGAGCTCATAGCTATGCTGAAGGAAGTTGAAAGGTTAGCACAGTTCCATTATAACAATGCAGACCATCAGGATTTTGTTGCCTAAAATGCAATTCTAATATTTTGTCTAGAAAGGTTGTTATTTTATTCAAGAGATACACTTTCTAAAAGCAGTCGAATCTTTCCCCTTAGCCTCATTAGTGTGGATGCAATGCTATTCTGATTGTGCTTGAATGAATCTGGCAAAAATTGACTAAATGCAGGAAAACAGTCTTACAACGTTATTGTTGCTGATGATACAGTTTGCCTGGAGCTTCATGAAGTGGAAACATTTTCCATCAAGATTTGTCAATGCTTTCTAAAAATAAGCACACAAGGTGACTTAAAGGTTAAATGAGTAAAAAAAAATGTTGTTTTCTGTATTTACATAGAGAATTCCCTCTAGACTATGTTTAATTGTTCTTCTAAACTTGTAATGATAGTTTAAATGTATCATTTGCACTCAACAAATGCTCTGGTGACCTAATGACAAGAAGCTGTCCTGCATTCTTGAAAGTATGCAATGTGAGTCCATCAGCTGGTCCATGGGAGAAGGATGGGCAATTCTCCTCCTGTGCATTCAGAGGATTAGCTGTGGGTGGTTCTGAATTGATGGTCCACAACAACAACAATAGTTATATAGGTGGTGCAGTAAGCAGATGTTCAGGTGCTAACAGGACAATTGGCAGTTTGAACAAAGGTTTCAAATGTGTTCAGTCTTTCTCAGTTCCCTGCTGAGAATTTCATTTCCACTCAAGATACACTAAATCAGAGTCTACTATTCACAGTGCATTACTCATTTTCTCAGTAGGGAATCAACTGAATAAGTTTAAAGTCCTAGTTCTAACCCACAAGCTGTTCCATGGAAGAAAGATCGCATAATATACTCCCCTGAAGACTTGTAAACCCTGTGGTAAAATTTTTCTGGCCTATAGGTGTACAATGGGTTAGAATTGACAAGATAGTAATGTGTTGATTAGGGTTTCAAATTATAATCATTAACTTCTTTTGATAGGTGCAAAAGAGTTGACTTGGACTCAAGACACCCATATGAACAACAGAACTAATGCCTGCCTAATACTGCACGCCATCCTCACAATCTCTGCTGTGCCCAAGTCCAGTGTTTCTGTCACTATGTCAATTTACTTCCTTGAGGGTCTTCTTCTACTTCATGATCTTCTACTTTTCAATCACTAAATCATTCAATTCACTGCTGTTTAGTCCATTCAGACTCATAGTAACTTTTCATTGGGTTTCAGAACTATAAATCACAAAGGAAGGAGACACATTCTTCCATACAGCTACTGGCAGATTCAAAGAAGCAGAGAAGCAAAGCACTTAGGGTTAGAAATGCACCATGTTATGGGAGGTGCCACCAAAGCTCCCTAATCTATGTTGCAATAATTAGAAGATGGAAAAATTGTTTGGTGTTCTATGAGTTTTGTGTAGTTCAGCTACTTAAGATAGACTGCAGGGCAGTGGGGGGTGGGGGAGTATATTTAATGCTACAGATTTGAACAATCTCCCGAGAAATCTTGGGCAAGCTATGGAGATCAGGAGACATATTGCATTGAGAAAGTACACTGTCAAGGGCCTCTCAAAAAAACTGAGGAACAATGATGTCAGTTTGAAGACTAGGTGTGTCCAATTTAGGCCATGGACTTTTCCATTACTCGCTATACATCTAAGAACTGGATAATATGTAAAGATTATAGAGGAACTGATGCTATTAAGTTGTTATGTTGGCAAAGAGTACTGAATATTTCACGAACTACCAGGAAATAAACAGATATGTCTTGGAAAGAGTGCAACCAGAAGTCCTCCTTATTTTGGCCATGTTGCTAGGAAAAGTATTCCTTGCAGAGTGATATCATGCTGGGAAAGGTGGAGGAAAGAGAAGAAGACCCTCAAGAGGATGGATTGACACAGTGACTGCAGCAATGGCTTCAGGTGCATCAGAGAGGATGAGGATGGTATAGGATAGGACAGAGTTCAGATTTGCAATTCATAATGAGTTCTATTCAATTTGACAGAACAACAAGATTAACTGAGATATTTAAAGAGCTGCAACTAGTTCTAAGCTTCCGTATATGCTAGAATGATTGAAAGAGATACATGAAATAGGTCAATCTGGTAACTAGCAATCAGTAGGGCAGAAAATTCTGAACATCCATTTAAATTCTATCTTTTGGAAATAGACCTCAATTTCATTTAGTTATTAACAAAGTCATAGTTAAATTTTTTCTTCCATCTTTTTTATATATAAATTTTTTATTTTACACTGATTTACTTACAAAGTTTGTATATATTTTTTTTTCACACTGGATCTTTCTCATTTCCTTAACTCACCCTTCACTCCACCCATTAAATCATGCCATCATGCGATTGATTATTCCCTGGCCCATCCTCACCCGTATGCTCCTCCCCCTTCCCCCCTTACTTACAAATGTTTTGTTAGTTATCTAGTTCTATAATAACGGTCTTATACAGTATTTACCCTTATGGGACTGAGTTAGTTCATTTAGCATAATGCTCTCCAGTCCCTCCAAATAAGGTAGTAATTTACAAATTCATTATTCCTGCATGCTGCATGCATGTACCATAATTTCTCTATTCATTTGATTGTAGTAGGACATTTGGGATATTTCCACATTCTTGCAGTGGTGAATAATGATGCTATGAACATTGGTGTACAAGTTTCCATTTGTGCCTCAATTCTCATTCTCTTGGGGTGTATTCCAAACAATGGAATAGCTGAATCATATGGAATTTCTATGTTCAGCTTTTTGAGGAAATGCCAAACTGCCTTCCACAGTGGCTGTATCATTTTATAATTCCATCAAGAAGAATAAGAGTTCCTATCTTGCCATATCCTCTTCAATATTTATTACTTGCTGTCCTGTTAAACTTTGCCACTGCTACTGGAGTGAAATGGAATCTCATTGTGGTTTTGATTTGCATCTCTCTTATTGTCAGTGATTTTGAGTATTTCTTCATGTGTCTGTTGGCCATCTGAGTATCTTCCTGTGTAAAATTTCTTTCCATGGTTTTTGCCCATTTTGTAATTATGTAAAAAGTCTTTTTATTGTGGAGGCCCTGTATGATTATTTGTCTGAAATGGTATTGCCAAATGTTTGTTGTTGTTGTTGTGGTTTTGTTTTTTTCCCCAATCCGTAGGTTTTCTTTTTACTTTCTTGGAAAATGTTTTTGACACACACAGTGATTTAATCTTTAGTAGGTTCCATTCATCAATTTTATATTCTCCAGATTGTATATTTCTGACTGTATTTGGATGTCCCCTTATACCATAGACTAGGCTATCTAAGCTTGATCCTATTTTTGTCTCTTCTGAACATCATGGTTTGGTGCTTCACTCCCAGGTTTCTCATTCACCTCGAGTAATTTTTGTGTGTGGTGTGAAATGTGGATTCTATTTCAGCTTTCTGCAGGAAGCTGACCAGTTTTGCCAGCATCATTTGGAAATGCTTCCCAGGGCAATATGACAAGAGAAGGAATAAAACCAACAACAAACCATGGAGTTCAGCAAAGAGATGGTTAGCCTATCGCTATATGCAGATGATATGTTAGTGTACACAGAAACCTCAAAGATTCAATAAAAAACACTGTTAGAGCAAGTAGACCAGCTTATTAGGGTGGCAGGATATAAGATAAATATCCAAAAATCAGTGGGATTCCTCTACAGTAACAAAGAGAACTCAAAGAAGGAAAGCAAGGACGCAATACCATTTACAATACCCAACACCAAATTGAGATTCTTGGGAATGAATTGAACTAGAGCCACAAAAGACCTGTACAAAGAAAACTATAGAACATGTCTACAAAATACAATAAAAAATGTAAAGAAATGGAAAAAATGTTTCCTGTTCATGTATACAAAGATTGAATATTACGAAAATGAGAGTCTTACAAAAGCAATCTACATGTTCAACACAATCCCAATACAGATACCAAATTTATTATTTAAAGAAATATAAAGGGGAATGTGCTTTAATAAATGTGCTTTATGAAGTACTTTGGAGAGAAAAGAGACACCAAGTTAGCAAAGTCCTTCTGAAAAACAAAAATGAAGTGGGGGCATAGCACTCCCTGACCTCAAAACC
>NW_006399948.1:1620409-1621004 GCF_000299155.1 Elephantulus edwardii
TAGTTATCATACATATGTATGTACATTGTTGTTATTGTTGATTGCCTTTGAGTCAAGCACAACTCATAGTGACTCTATGATCAAAAGGCCTGAAGCCCCTCTACAACTATCGACATTTATCAAAGTTCATAGTTTCCAGAGGCATGTTATTTAGGAAGTGGATGCCACTCCTGTTTCCAAATATATGTAAATGTACATGTAACTAGTGATAAATGTATAAACAACTTACAACAATGTCAAATTTAAGACCCATCTAAGTATTACATAGTAATAAGTGACTTATAAACTCTTTATACACATTAAGAATAATGTAAGATATTTGCATATTTTGTTGATATTGTTGTTGATATTTTGTTGATATTGTTGTTGATATTGTTGCATATTTTGTTGATATTGTTTTATGTACCATCAAGTAACCTGCAATTCACAGTGACCCTAATAGCTCTGAAATCTGCCCTATCTTGAGCCAGGTTCACTGATTCCCACATTCCTACCCTCATTACCCCAATAACTGTGTTAATCATTGCAACCAGGGTCTTCCTCTCCTGAGCTGTCCCTCCACCCTTCCAAGCATGACGTCCTTCTCCAAGCACTA
>NW_006399948.1:1624513-1625539 GCF_000299155.1 Elephantulus edwardii
TCCTTCTGCCAGGCTACTTATTTAAAGACTACCCTTAATATTGGCCTTAGTTAAGCTTTACTTAGTACCTGTTATTAATATTTGCATGCTTATTGATCTTTTCCATTTCTGATACCATTTATAATATACTTTTTTAAATTCAAGTATGTATTACTTTGTTACATGATTGTGTGAGAGTTTCATCGTTTTTTTTTTTTTATTTCCAGCAGTTAGTAAATAATTGTTTACTTTATATATCAATGTATTATCTATATTAGAATTCTTCATTAAACTGAGACATTGAACTATGGGCCTTTAAAAAAAGCAATTTTGAATTTTCAGTTTATAGTACTGTGCTCCTAGAAACAGGTTAAACATGTTCTTTTGCATTTGACAAGGGTTAATAAATAGACATTTATTATCATAAAAAACTCACGTGTTGTAGGCTCAGACTGTGAGCCACTTTTTCTATTATAACAGATTGGCACTGGTTTCCGTACTAGGATGTGATCATCTTTCTGCTCATGGGGTTTTCTCCTGGCAAAGAAACTGTACTCACTGATTTATAGTTTAATTTTCTAACAATTATGGGCAGCTGAACAAAGAGTACTTTAATCCTTTTGAATTAGTTTTGAAAAATCCTTTCATGCAACTGCACAACTGTATTGTTTCATGGCAAATTGTACACCTTCCCCCCCACCCCATGCCCCAGTTGATCATGCCTTCCAACATGTTCTGCACACAAACTTTTTTAGGATAGGAAAGTTGTTGTTGTTGTCATGTACCATCAATTTACCTGTGACTCATAGCAATCCTATGTACAATATCTCTGAACCCTACCTTATCTTGAGGCAGTTATATTATCTGTGGAACATATACTCCCATTATCCCAGTTACTAAGTCAATCCATCTCTTTCACGGTCTTTCTCTCTTGTGCTGTCCCTCCACCATTCCAGCATGATGACCTTTACAAGGACTGATAGGAATATGTTGTTGTTGTTGTTGTTATTGTTAGGTGCTACTGAGTAGAGCACGGCTCATAGCAAC
>NW_006399948.1:1628224-1631737 GCF_000299155.1 Elephantulus edwardii
TTTTTAAATTATTATTAATTTTAATAGACATTTACAGAGGTTTTGGATTTCCATTCATTCATTGCCGCACTTTTCTCCCTGCCCACCCTTCCCCACCAGCTTGCTCCCCCCTCCGAAGAGAAAAAGAAAAAAAAAATTCCTTCATTAGTATACAATTCCCACATCCCTTCCCCCCCCCCACCCCAAGTACACTTCTCTATGCAACCTTAATTCTGGATTCCTGTGCCAACCATAATACTCAATCATATATCACCTCTAATCTGTATTGAAACAGATGAGGGAAATCTTTGCTTCTAAGGAGCATCCTGGCTTTATTTCTTCCAAGATAGATTTGTACATTCTTCTGGCAGTCTGTAATATATCCTTTCCAATATTCTTTGCCAACATCATAGTTCAAACAATGTTTTTTTTTCTTCCCTCTTCATTATCCTACTTTTCCCCACACCGTAGATCTGTAAGAGTTTCATTCAGTCCTCAAAGTTACATCTCTGCTTTATAAAATCTAGAAAATGTCTTTTATCTTTTACAGCATACTTGCACAACGAGATATGTCCTTTGATTCACTACTACATCTATGGTCACTGATCCAACTTAAATGGGATGATTGATAAATTAACTGCTTTCTTTATTTATGATGTTGTCCATTACTGATATAAAAATGCAAGATTTTGTTTCCTTTAGGTGAATTGGGTTCTATTTGAAAGTTGTAGTCTTTGATCTTTATAAGTAAGTACTTCAGATCCTCTTCATCTTCAGCAAACAAAGTTGTGCCAAAGACTTATTACAGATTGTGAATGAATCTCCCTCCATTACCAATGCAATACATAACTTGTATTCTTGATGATAAAATTGAGATCTCAAATTTCAATATTGAAGGAATCTATATGGAAAGTGTTGAATGACTCAAGCATCAAAATTGTCAGAATGTACAGAATCTTTTTTAAATAGCTAAAGGAATTAGTTAGTTTTCCACCATTTTTTTTTCCTTGAAAGCAGTATATTTTATTTAAAAAATTAATCTGATAGCTTGCTTTATTAGCATATGCGTCTGATTATTATAAATGTGTTGTTTAACATCAAGACATACAGTGAAAAATCTTGTCTATACTTACAAAATATTATAAAGTAATACTTAACTCAAAACTACATTTAACTCATAGGTAACTGTAAAAACAGATATTAATTACCAAATGCATATTTCAAGTAAAAAGTAGGAGAAATTAGAAAAATGACGTGACAATGAATTTGAAATCTAATTTTGTTATTGTTGCTAGTTACCATTGAGTTGGTTCCAACTGAAAAGAATGACATGTATGACAGAAAGAAATATTGTTTCATCCTGCACAATCTTCACAGGCAAATGCTGGGTCAATCTATTTCCTTTAAGTACCTTTTGTTGATGACCTTCCACTTCATTCTGCATAATGATGTCCTTCTCTAACTAGGAACTGGTCTTTCCTGATAACATGTCCAGAAAAAGGGAGATGAAGTTTTATTAAACTTACTTCTAAAGAACATTCTGGCTGTCTTTTTCCCAAAATAGATTTCTTCATTATACTGGAAATCCATGGTTTATTCAATAGTGATATTATTAATAGCAACCAAGAGACTACTGATTAAATGACATTAAACTGAGAAAAATAATATTCAATAGAATTTTATTGATATTCAAATACTCAATACCAATGAAGTGATTTGGATCTTTAACACAACTTACGTTTTGGAAAAATGTACTCATTCTTTCCTTTACCTACATTTGATATAAGTGCTAAGAATTCCACATAATGATATAATTATAAATGTTATTATACTCACCATTTCACTTAGGAATCTAAGGTCCAAATGTTTGATAAACCTAACAGATTATTCAGGGAGCTGGACTTAATGGAGAGAATGTGGCATCAGGATCGGAAGAAGACTCATTAATAGCCTGTGTTATACGGATGACACAACTTTGCTCTCCAAATCTGAGGAGGAATTGAAGTATTTGCTCCAGAAGATCAAGGACTACATCTTCAATATGGATTGCATCTCAACAACAAAAAAACGAAGCTTCTAGGCCAACTGGCAAAAGCATGATAGAGATTGAGATAGTTACCAGTTTCATTTTGTTTGGGTTCACAATCAATGCTATTGGCACCAGCAGTCAGGCAGTCAAAAGATAAGTTGCTCTGGAAATATCTGTAAGAGAACTCTCCAGAATGCCAAAGGCCAACAATGTCAGTCTAGACACTAGGATGTCCCTGATCTAGGCCATAATCTTCTCAATTACTTGCTAGGCAACTGACAGTTAGACAATGACTAAGTATGCTTAGAAGGGGAATCAGTGTCTTTGAGTTGTGGTGCTTGAGCCAAGAGAACAAAAAGATCTGTCCTGAAGAGGGTGAAATCATTTTTCCCCTTGGAAACAAAGATTTTGAAGCTTATCTCACATACTTAGAACATATTTCCAGGAGGTATCAGTCCTTGTTGAAGGACATCAAGCTTGGAAATGTGGAGGTTAAGAAGAGGAAGACCATGGATGAGGTGGAATGACACAATGGTTGTAGTAATAGGAGCAGGTGTGTCAGATACAGTGAGATTAGCTCAAGATAGGGCAGAGTTCAGAGCTATTATTCATAGGTTTCTATGAGTTATTAACAGCACATAGCAACAAAAAATTGTTAATAGTCACTACGAAGATTCTCAGAGCTAGAATTTTAGAAATCTGATTCTAAAACTCTGTTGATTCATTTGATATATTCTATAACGCCAGAGGAAGAAATAGAGAGGCAGACTGTTATAATGGCTGTTAAGCAATGATGATGAACCTCTGTGATATAAATGTGTGCCTGAGTTGCTACAGTTATGTAGAGTTATAGGAGATTCATGGAAATCAAAAGATAATAGTCTTGCAAACTGCTGATGAACACCCACCTGAATCAGAAAAGCCCAAGCACACACATACATTTACAAAGAGCAATAAAGTTTCATGAGCAACTGGGTTTCATCATCCATCACTTGGAGTAATCTGGAAGCTGCCTTGGGAAGACTTGTTTAGGCAAACCTAGTATAGCATTAAATCCATCATAAGTACAGTATCTATACTTAAAGGGTCTCAAATTGTGGTGACTTCAGACTCAGAAATCACACTCATGACCATTCTCTCAGATAACCTTAAAATGGGCAATAAAATTGAGATGAAAATTGATGGTTTGAATCATCAAATTTTAGCTTTCAGTCTTATTGGTTGCATACAGCCAAATTCACAAACTGTAGCTCATTCTTAAAATGTTTTTTAAACAGAAAGTGACTTTGAGACATGTGATGCCAATTTTCTCAGAAGATAAAACCATAAAAATTTAGCAAAATGATGATTCTGTCATATAGCTGATGCTAGTGAGAGGCATGTATGTGTGTTCGAAGTCCTTACTAGCGAAACTAAGTATAAATGATTGTCCTGAACAATTATTATATTTTAAAAGAATTAGATTTAATTATAATTTTGCATGTAATTATTTGTATGTATACAAA
>NW_006399948.1:1632448-1639004 GCF_000299155.1 Elephantulus edwardii
AGTACGCATACACACAAAAACACACCAGGGAGCTATGGTGGCCTAGTGTCAAGAAGTGGCACTGCCAATCCTAAGGAATACAGTTTGGACCCACCAGCTGCTCACTCAGACAAAGATGGAAAATTTCTTTCCTTGTGATTTAAAGTCTCTGAAATATATTAGAGGGTCATTTATTAGTTAAACAGCACACAGCAATATATGGGAACCATCAAAACTAACAGCTACGCCTTCATTGGATTCTTTTATATAAATATATATTGTTGTTGTTGATTGCCTTCAAGTTGAGCACAACTCATTGCGACCCCATGAACAAAACGCTTAAAGTCCCTCCACAACCACTTATTAAAGTTCATAGAGTTTCTAGAGGCATGTTAGATTTTTTTAATATAATGCCATTGTCTTTCATTTTGTGATCTGAAATAATTATCCTACATCCTGTAAATGCTGACACAATGTTCATGAGGTAAGACTAGAGTCAATTATGGTGCACAAACTAGATATAATCTACAGAGTTAGGCTGTATAATGGGTCAGATGTCTGGAGATAGAAAAGATGAAACAAGTATTGCTGTTATTAGGTATCATCAAGTTGACTATGACTCACAGCAGTCCTGTCCTCATGCCTCACCCTCATGGTCTCTGTCACGCTCAAGCCCGTTGTGGTAGTCACCGTGTCAATCTATCTCCTTGATGATCTTCCTCTCTCTCTCTTTTTTTTATTTCTAAGGCTGTGACTCTCATGGGAGTATATTGCATATCTTTCTCTTACAGAACCTCAGGTGGATTTAAATCCCCAGAGTGTGTGACCTTTAAGTTAGCACTGCAGCTTCTGCCACCAGAGCTCCTTTATATAAATCATGTTGTTGTATGTCACTGACTCAGAACTTATTCATAACTGACCCTTCAGAGGGTTTTCAGAGGCTTTAAATTTCACAAGAGACAACTGCTTATCTTTTTTTCTCAGAACAGTTAGTAGATTCAAACCACATGCCTTAAGGCTTGTAACACAACCTCTTTCCAAGAGGCCACCAGAGCTCCCTAATATACCATATAATACAGAGACATGCTGTTTTTATTAGATGCCACACTCTGAACAGATCTGAACCTTACCCTAGTCTCATAATCACTGATATGCTTGAACCCACTCTTACAGTCACTGTGTCAATCTATCTTGTTGGGATTCTCCCCTCTTTTTCTGACAATCTACCTTTCACATCATGGTGTCTTTTTTCAAAGATTGCCTCCCCTGACAACATGCTCAAGTATGTGAGAAGAAGTTTCACCATGCTAGCATCTAAGGAGTATCTTGGGAGGAATTCTTCTAAGACAAACTTGCTTTAGTTTTTGTTTATTCCTGTTTTGTTATTTTGTTTTGTTTTTGTATTAATGGGATAGTCCGATACATTTTCTAACACCACAGTTCAAAGGCATCAATTCTTCTGTCGTCCTTTTAGACACATACTTTATTTTATCTTGATTTGCTTTATTGTGTTTGTAGATAAGGTAAGTTTGAGAGTTTGGCTGTTTTTGTGAGGTTCTTCCGCTTCCATTGGCTTGAATTTTTTTATATCAAATTGAAGGCAAGTAGAAAATTTGGGTTAAGAAAGCATACTGTTACCAGTTTCCCAAAAATAGTATTCTCTCTGCAAAACATTTTTCTAATTTTTCCAGTGTTTTGCACCATTTTCAGAATGAATTGTCCTGGTAGTATAGTGTTAGCAAGCCATGTTGCTAACTCAGATATTGGGAGTTCAAATCCACCAGCTGCTTAGTGGAAGAAAGATGCACTGTCTTGTTCCATACATTTTTAATCTTGTAAAACAATAGAAGGTCACTCTATATCAGAACTGAAGCCATGGTAGTTGGTTATTATATACTTATTAAACTAAGGAATTATGTAACAACTTTTCCATGCACTGAGAAGCCAAACATGTGAGTAATTACCTTTGCTGCCATTTTCTTTTAATACAATGGTTTAGAACTAAATATTAACATCTCCAATGTATGCTCACATATAAAAATTATATTATAATATGTACAATATGTAAGTCATTATTACATGGTTCTGACTCATATATTAATGTCATGTTGTGTACTGTTGGGTGGGAACTGACCCAAATCTGACCCTCTGGTGAGTTTTTTCAGATTCTGTTAATCACATGGGAGGAGAATGCTCATTGTTCTCTCTTTGAATCGCATGCCTTTGAGACTGCAGCACAGCTTCTTGCCACTAGGCCGCCTATACTCCCTAGTCATCCTCAGTTGGGATTAGATTTGGTTGTATCTTTGATTTTGGTTTTGGTTGCAGTATAATGAGTGTCAATATAAAAAACAAGTTGAAGACCAACCTAAGGCTAAATAATTTTCAATGAAGTGGTAAACTTATTTGTACAACTTTTGTAAGCTTAATCATTGTAAAAAGAGTGGCCCTCAGAATGCGTAGGAATGCAACGATTATATAAACTGAGTCCAGACTTGTGACAGATATAATATGGTCCAAGAAAATATTTTTCTAATACTTGGGTAGTCCTTTACAAAATGGTCAGTGAAACATATATTACACCTTCTGTGAGAGGAATTAAAATATTTAACATGAAAAGTGTGTGTGTGTGTGTGTGTGTGTGTGTGTGTGTGTGTGTGTGTGTAGGGGAAGGGAAACAACCAAACAAACAAAAACCTAGCAAAACTTTGTAAAGGACAGAGTATTAGAAAGCTCTGAAATTATTCATTGGAATAATCTTTCCAAGAATAACAAAAAAGGTTTCCATTTATCCCCTTCTTGAGACAAAAAGAATAAGACATTTAAATTTGTAAAACTCAAAATCTGCTAGGGAGTACATTGTGAGAATTTGTGTTGTGTGTTTTTGTTAGATGCCATCAAGTTGAGTAGCACTTTTAGCAACCCTATGAGCAATAGATCTGAATCCTTTCCTATCTTTTTCAGTCTTTATCATCCTTGACCCACTTGAACCCACTGTTGCAGTCACTGTGTGAGGACATCTTACAGCAGTTCTTCCTTTGTTTTGCTGACAAGCAAGATATCCTTTGTCCAAAGAATAGACTCCTCTAGAAACATGTCCAAAGAATGAGAGAAGAAGCTTTGCCTTCCTTACCTCCAAAAAGCACTCTGGCTACACATTTTCCAAGACATACCTATTTGTTCATTTGAAAGTCTACAGAATATTCAGTACTCTTCTCCAACTCTACAATTCAAATAAGAAGATACAAATAGGTGATCATAAATAGCCAATGGCCATGAAGTTTAGTTGAACTAATTTCCCCAGTACTGTATTTTGAAGATTAGAGTCTTAATTTGCTTGCCTTAGGAGGAATAAAATAATATGAAGTTTAATTAAAAATAGAAATTACATCATTCTTGTTGACAGCAGCTCACCATCAAGAAGACAAAGATTCTCACCACTGGGATGATCGACAGCATCATGATAGATGGTGAAGAGATTGCGACTATTAACAGTTTCAGTTTGCTTGACTCTACAATCAATACTTTTTGTACCAGCAGCCAGGAAATTAAAAGACAAATTGCATTGGTAAAGTCAGCTATCAGAGACTTCTCCAGAGTGTTGAAGAGCAAAGATGTCAATCTGGAGACTAAAGTGCTCTTGATATAGGCCATGGTCTTTGCAATTACTTGCTATGCATCAGAAAGCTGGACAATGACTAGGGATGGTAGAAGGAAAATTTATGCCTTTGAGCTGTGGTGCTGGAGAAGAGAATTGAATATATCATGGACTGCTAAAAGAACAAACACATTCGTCCTGGAGAGGGTGAAGCCAGGCTGCTTCTTGGAGGCAAGCAATCTGAAGCTTCGTCTGATATACTTTGGACATGTTGCAAATGGGTGGGATCAGTCCTTGGAGAGCAACATAATGCTTGGGAGGGTGGAATGACAACACAATGAGATGGATTGATTCAGTGACTGGGCTAAGGGAAGTAGGTGTATCAGAGACAATAAGATTGGCACAGGTTACAGCAGGGTTTAGGGCTGCTGTACATATAGGGTTGCTATGAGTCGCAGGTGACTCTACCATATAACAACAATGGCTTTTTATTCATGAAGCAAAGTCAAATGAAAAATGCTGAAAATAGTGGGGGGAAAACAGCATGCACTATTCATATTCTTTTGGTGAAGATTTATTTGGACTAAACAAAAAAAAAAGTGACTTCCTTAGATGCTGAGGCTGTATTTCCAATGATCTGGTATTTATAAAATTCAGTATTATTTTATCAGAATCTCTGATATTGTGATGTAACATTGAGTCATGCTGGCTCATAGCTGTCCCTCCAGTGGATTTTCAGAGTCAGTAAATCTCATCGGAGTTGATTCCTTATCTTTCTTCCATGGAGCAATGAGCAGATTTGAACTTTTTACCTTTGAACTGTACACCTTTGGGTTAACAAGACAACTTCTTACCACTAAGCCACAATAGGTCCCTTCAGAATCTCTAAGGGGCCACAAAGAAGGCATTTTTAGAACAATGTTAAATATTCAAACTAGGATATTTGTTGGCTCCTGAGATTTACATAGCATTCAGTTCCTGGCTGACATGGACTCTTTATTCTCTAGTAGTTTGGAGTCTTTATTCTGCAGCATTCTTTAAGGCAGTAGGGAGGGGAAAAAATCAATTCATTGAAAATGAATTCTATAAAAATCTTTCTAAGACTGAAAGTCATTTTCACTTTGTCTTATTTCAAGCTTTATTAATGGCAAATGAGTCTCCTTGTTATCTTGTCACTATCGGGAATGTCAACGTCCAATGAGCCTGTTAAGTTAAACTGAAATAAGAGATGCAGTGAACTTTGGGGGGAAGAGAAGGCTAATAATCAATACAATTTTACAACAATTTCTGTTGGCATGGAAACTTTCTTCCTATATTATTTAGTTCTTTAGCTCAAACTCATTGCTACTGAGTTAGAATAGACTCACAGCTGAACCACCACTAGGTTATAAATTGCATGAAAGGAGTTTGCTCTTCTTGTAACAATAAGCTGGTGGTGGATTTTAACCACCTGCCTTTAAGTTGGCAACATAATCCATCTTTCTGATGAGTCCGAACCACTAGACAGTTAATGTGTTTTTTATTAGAAGCACCACTCCCTGCAGACTATGACACTCTAAATCAATGCTTGAATCTTTGGTATCAATTCAGAATAGACTCATAGTTGATCTTCCAGGGGTTTTCAGAAGCTGTATATCATACAGGAAGAGATTGTCCATATTTCTGCTGTGGAATAGCTGATGATGAATTTGAATTACCTATTTTTGGTTGGACAGCATACCACCACCCCTCAGGCCACTAAATATCCCTATTTTTTAAAGTTGTCTAAATAATCCAGTTGCCTTGAAGTCAGATCTGACACATGAAAATCCAGTGTGTCACAAGAAATTATGCATTTAGGGTTCTCAGTGAATACTTTTTCAGCTATAAAATGCCAAGGTTTTATTATAAGGCATCTCTGAATAAAAGCAAAACATCCAATCATTCAATTATCAGGCAAGTATAAACTGTTTAGATCATTCAGAGAATCCATATTCATCTTTTCATCTTGTTTTACTTAAATTTAAAAAAAAAACCAACGAAATAAATCAACAAACCCCCACATACTTCTGGAGAAAGAGAGCGAGAATGAATGTGAGAGAGAATGAATGAGAATGAGAGGGAATGTGTGTGTGTGTGTGTGTGTGTGTGTGTGTGTGTTTTGAACACACATATAAGAACATTCTCATGTTTTTACATAATACGTAAAAATTCTGTCTTTGAGTTTTACAAAGATGTAATAAAACATAGAACATAGTGACTATCACTACCTCATGTGTTAGAATGAAATATTATAGGATACGGCAATACATTGTTGTTGTTGTTATGTCTGTTTAGTCATTTACTGCTCATAGTGATCCTCTGTACACCATATCTGAAGTATGCCCTGTCCTGAGCCAGTAGTCTTGCTGACTCTGACACACCTACAACCATTGGCTAGTTACTGTATAAATCCATCTCACCTGTGGTCTTCTTTTCCTGCACTGTCCCTCCACCCTTCTGAGCATGATATCTTTTTCCAAAGATTGCTCCTTTTGGGCCACATACCCAAAGTAAATGAGATGGAGCTTCAAAATCTTAACTTCCAAGGAAAAACTTGGTTTCACCCTTTCCAAGACATATCTATTTGTTTCCTTGGCATGTTCAAGACTCTTCTCCAGCACAACAACTTAAAGCATCAATTGTTTTCTCTGTGGTACTTGGTCATTTTCTAGTTCTCGGATACATAGCAAGTAATTACAAAGACAATATAGCCTGGATTGGGGGCACCTTAGTGTGTGTGCACAAGCATTAGTTTTTCTACACATAATCAAGAGTCATAATTTTACCACCCAGTTTGCAGCCTCAGAATCCTCACGGAGGATCAGCTTTGAGTTGATTTTTTGGCTCAATGGTAATGATAGAGGAAGATAGTAGCAAGTTCCTGGTACACTGTTTGGGGACATTTTACTTTCTCAGAAATTTTCCATTTTAATATTAAGTATAAAAATGTTAGATATT
>NW_006399948.1:1639464-1649450 GCF_000299155.1 Elephantulus edwardii
TTATATATTAACAATATGTTAATAATAAAGACATTTTTAATATTAGCTCACTATCTGCCTGCATTCCTGATGGAATCCGAGAAGAGATAGTGGGAAAAAGCAGGAGCAAGGCAGCAGGGGATGCATATTTCACAACCATGTACTGAGCCAGAGCTCAGGGGCTGTGAATTCTCAGGGACAGTGGACCAGAACTTTTGAAAGTAGTGCTGATGACTCTCCACTTTGAGCACAAAAGAACTGACATTGGGGTTGAGGGAAGACAGAGAAGAAGGGGAGGAATGATGTATACTGCATTGAAACAGATGAGGAAGAGAACTGAGGGATTTTATAGCAATGAAAGAGTTTTTCTTTTACTTATCAAGGAAAAAAGTGAATTGGGGGAGAGAGAGTGGGCAGGGAGAAAAGTGAAACAATGAATGACTGGAAACTCTAAGTTTCTGTAAACTTTCATTAACATTAACTAAAAAAAAGAATTTGAATGGATCCATTTGTAAGTATGTGCAAGAATTGAAGAATTGAAAAAAAATCAGTACTGAACATGGGGGGTTCCTTTTTTAAAAAATTTTCCTTTTTAGTTGTGGCTTGGACTGCTTTCCTGCATGGAGCACTAGACAATGGCTTCACTGCCTGGAGCCCTTCCCATCACACTCCAGGACCTGGCCCCATGGTCTTGCTGCCTGAACACTCCTGTCCACAACCTGGAAGCCCAGCCCTGCTGCCTGGAGAATGTGGACCTGCTGCTTGGACACCCTACTGCCTGGAGGACTATCTGCTGCCACCCTTCTGAACTGTGCTGGGAACACCAATATCACAGGTGAAGCCATCTTTTCCCCTCTTCCAGAGTTCAAGCTGCCTTCAGCCCTGGACACCTTGAATCTTCCTAGCTACAGCAGTTGCCTGAAAGAGAATACTCCTAATTCACTAGCCCTATCTCTTCCCAACTGAAGCAAGTCTACCCTTGATCAAACATTCAGAGAGAAACTCAGACAGCATAGCTGCCCCACCCTCTGTGGTAACAGTGACTTACTGAGCCAAGGTTTTTCAGCCAAGAGCCTGCTGAGCCCTCAGGCATAAAAAACCCTACCACAGCAATGTCACAGAAGAAGCAGACTATCTCAAACCCTACATGTCACCCCCAAACAATGTCACCCCCCAAAAAAAGTGACACATTATCAATAGATTTCCTGAAGCCAGAGAGTTGTATGGAATATTGCGACACAGAAATCAAAAGAACAACAATTTAATATTTTTAGTGGGTGAAAGACAAATTTGAAGAAGTACAAGAAGGATTTTGCTAGCAAAACCCAACAGGAACTTAAAAAAACAATCCAGGATAATGCAGATAAGACTAACAAGGCATTAGAGACTCTGGAAAAAAGCAAGAAACAATCCAGAATATGAGGACCAATATTTCAGATGCTGTCAATATGTTGGAGGGACATATGAATAGAGTTGAAGAGATGGAAAACAGAAACAGAATAATAGAAGACAGAATTGTCACTACTGATCTGCTAGAACAAAAAGTGGAATTAAAAGTGAAGAAGAGCAAAGAAAGTCTAAGAATAATGTGGGACAACATCAAATGGAATAACATGTGCATAAGTGGATGCTAGAATAGGAAAAAAGAAAGTAAGGAGACTGAAAAAGTTGTGGAAGAATTACTAGAAGAAAACTTTCCAGGTATAATGAAGAATGATAGAATATATATTCAAGAAGCTGAGCAAACACCTTATAGAACAGACTACAAAAGAAAAACAACAAGGCATATCATAGTCACATTTCCCAGAACTAAAGATAAGGAAATAATTCTGAAAGCAGCTAGGAAGAAACAATAAGTAATATATAAGGGAGAAAAAATAAGATTAAGTGGTGATTTCTCAGCAGAAACCATGCAGGCAAGAAGGGAATGGAAGGACATATATCAAACACTCAAAGAATACAACTGGCAACCAAGAATACTGTACCCAGCAAAATTGTCCATAGACTATGAAAGATCAAGATATTCTCAGAAGAGCAGAAACTAATGGAGTTTTTATAAATAAGACCAGCATTGCAAGAAACACTGAGAGACATCCTTCCTACAGTGCTGCCACAGAAAGCAAGATGGACCAAAGTAACCAGCAACACCATCAAAAATTACTCAATAAAATGATTGCTATAAAACCTTGCCTCTCAATAAGGACAGTGAATGTGAATGGTTTAAATACACCACTAAAGAGAAAAAGAGTAGCAGCCTGGAAAACAAACAAACAAACAAAACCACCTCATTAATATTCTGCCTACAAGAGACACACTTGAAAAGTGGAGATAAAGAAGGACCAAAAAGGGTGGAAAAAATTATACACACAAATGGCAACCAGAAAAGAACAGGAGTAGTGATATTACATCTGAGAAAACAGATTTCAATGCAAAACCATCACAAAGGACAAGGAAGCTCACTATATAATGCTTAAAGGATCAACAGAACAAGAGTATATAGTATATAACAGTATATACTCTTGTTCTGTTGACCCTTTAAGCATTATATTTAATATTTAATATTTGATATTTAATATCACTACTCCTGCTCTTTTCTAGTTGCCATTTGTGGATAATTCTTTTCCACCCTTTTAGTCCTTACTGCAGAGGGTCAAGGACTGGAGCCTTCAATATGGACTGAGGCTCAATGTCAAGAAGACAAAAATTCTCACCATGGGACCAATCGGTAGCATCAGGATGGATGGTGAAGAGATTGAGATTGTTCACAGCTTCAGTTTGCTCGGCTCCACGGTCAACACTCTTGGCACCAGTAGCCAGGAAATAAAAAAAATGTATTGCAATGGGAAAGCCTGTGGTTAGGGACCTCTCTAAAGTACTCAAGAGCAGCGGTGTCTCTTTGGAGAGTAAGGTGCACCTGATACAGGCCATGGTTTTTGCAATCACTTATTATGCATCAGAGAGTTGGACAATGACTAGGGAGGATAGAAGGAGAATTGACGCCTTTGAGTTGTGGTGCTGGAGAAGAGTATTGAATGTACCATGGACTGCCAAGAAAACAAACAGATTCATCCTAGAGAGGGTTAAACCAGGCTTCTCCTTGGAGGCAAGGATTCTGGGGCTTTGTCTGACATACTTTGGACATGTTGTAAGGAGAGACAGGTCTTTAGAGAGGGACATCATGCTGGGCAGAGTAGAGGGACAGCACAGGAGGGGAAGACTCTCTATGAGGTGGATTGATTCAGTGACTGGGGTAATCGAGATGGGTGTGTCAGAGGCAATGAGATTGGCACAGGATAGAGCAGGGTTTAGGGCTGTTGTACATAGGGTCGCTATGAGTCACAAATGACTTGACGGCACATAACAACAACAACATACATCAAATGATAAAATTGTAAAATATGCAATGCAAACATTAACAGAACTGAAAAAAAAAGAAGTAGAAAACACCACTATACTAGTAGGAGACTTCAATATAGTACTTTTAAGAAAAGATAGAGCTACCAGAAAGAAACTCAACAAAGATACTGAAGAATTACACCCCACAACAAACCAATTTGATCTCATAGGTCACAGGCTAACACATCCAAAATTAACACAGTAAACATTTCTTTTTCCCAATGTGCATGGAATGGTATCTAAAATAGATCAGACATTAGGTCACAAGGAAAGCATCAATAAATTGAAAAACTATAGAAATAATACAAAACTTCTCAGACCACAATGTTACAAAATTAGAAATTAATAACTAAAAGATAAAGGAGAAAAAAAATAATACAATACATTTGGAAGCTGAACAATAACTTGCTTGAAAATAATTGGGTGCTAGAAGAAATAAAAAATGAAATTAAAAAGTTTCTTGTAACAAATGACAATGAAACACAACATACCCAAACCTCTGGGAAACAGCCAAACCAGTAATTAGAGGTCAACTTATAGCAATAACCAAACACATCAAAAGGTAAGAACAAATTATATTGACTCTCTAACCCAATATCTCCAAAACAATTGAAAAAGAACAGCAAGGAAACTAGACACCCTCTAAAAAACATGAAATCATAAAAATTAGGGCAAAAATTAATGAATTAGAAAACGGACAAACAATTGAAGCCATCAACAAAACCAGGAGTTGTTTCTTCGAAAAGGTCAATAAAATGGACAAACCACTAGCAAAACTAACAAAGGAAATGAGAAAAAAAAAGAGACACAAATAATTCAAATAATAGATGAAGGAAAAATGTAACAACAGGACCAACTAAAATAGTAAGGTTAGCAATGGAATATTATGTAAAAACTATAGTCAAACAAATATAAAAACCTAGAGAAAATGAACAAATACTTAGAAACTTACAATATATTTAAACTGAGCATAATTAAATACCTGAATAGGCCCATTACGAAAGAAGAAATTGAACTTGTAATAGAACAACTTCCAACAAAATAAAAGCCCTGGTTCAGATGATTTTACAAGTGAATTTTATCAAACATCTAGAGAAGAATTATCTCCAATTGTACATAAAATATTTCAGAAAATAGAAAATGATGGAGTTCTCGTATTCTATAAAGCAAACATATCCTTAATACCAAAGTCAGGGGGAAAAAATCACCAAAATAGAAAACTATAGGCCAATATCTCTCATGAGCATAGATGCAAAAATTCTGAATAAAATCATGGTCAACAGAATGCAAAAGTACATTAAAGCAGTAATTCACCATGACCAATTTGAATTCATAAGGGGTATGCAAGGATGGATATATATATATCAGTATAATTCATAACATTAACAAAGCAAAGAGCAAGAACAAAGTGTTCCTATCAATTGATACAGGAAAGACCTTTGACAAAATCCAACACCCTTTCCTTATTAAAACACTCAACAAAATAGGAATGGAGGAGAATTTCCTCAACATAGTAAAAAAGAATTTATGCAAACCCAAGAACTAGCATTGTTCTCAATGGAGAGAGATTAAAGGCATTTCTTTTGGCAAGAATGAACACTATCACATCTTCTATTCAATAATGTATTGGAAGTCTTAGCAATAGCAATAAAACAAGAGAAGGAAATAAGAGGTATCCAGATTGGCAAAGAGGAAGTAAAATTATCTCTATATGCAGATGGTATCATAGTATACTTAGAAAAAGCCTAAAGACTCAGTGAGAAAACTACTGGACCTGATTGACCAATTCAAAAAGTGGCAGGATACAAGGTAAACATATAAAAATCAATTGGATTTCTCTACAGTGATAAAGAGAATACAGAACTGGAGCTAAGAATAATGTACATCTCAATAGCTAATCACAAGATTAAATATTTTGGAATAAATAAAACTAAAACACAAAAGACCTATTCAAAGAGAATTGCGAAACATTACTACAAACCCCCCCCCAAAAAAAAAAAACCCAAGTGGAGAAATGAAAGACTACACCTTGGATAGGAAGACTCAATATTGTGAAAATGACAATTCTACCAAAGGAAATCCCACATCTCACAGCATACACACACACAACACACACACACCACACACACACACACACACACACAAAAACCAACCCAACCCAAGATAGATCAAGGACATAGGAGTAAAATAAAGGACTATAATCTTCATCAGAGAAAAGTTTGGAAGAACTCTAGAAGCCACAATCCACAACCTGAAGTTTCCCTAGCCTCATGAAAAACCTACAACTAGGAAGGAATAAAATAGAAGAATGGAATCAAATCCCTACCACATCAAAAAATGTCTCAAAAAGCATAAAAAGGAAAGTCAGGAAAAATATTTGGTAATGACATATCTGATAAGGTATGGGAAGCCAATACTAAATATTTGTAATAAACTGAATGCTACTTCAGGATGTGGGGGTGGTGAGGTACAAGCCAGAGCTCACCCTGAGGCAGTAAGGCAATCCTCAGGGGTTTACCAGATTCTTGCATTTGGTAACCCCTCCCTCCTGTGTCAAGGGGAAGGTTTTCAATAGAAAGAGCTTGACTTCATTTGCATTGAATTCTCTTTGTGATTTACTTCCTGATAATTTTCAGTAAAAATACAGGGAAGCTGGAATGGGGGTTTTCAGTTGAGAACTGCTGGCCCCCTGTTTTTCATGCTCTCTGCTCTATCTAATTCCTGGCTGTCTGTCTCATTATTAATAATTATAAAAATACTTTACCCTCGGTCTGCAAAAATAAGGGATTTATATTTAGAATTAATAGAATATTATAGCACCTCAACAAGATAAACGGTAAACAATCCAATTGAAAATAGGCACAGGCTATGAACAGACACCTCTCCAAAGAAGACACTGAGATCGCGAACAAACAACTCTAAGACAGATGCAAAGCAAAACAACTATGAGAACAAAACAACTAACCCCAGAAACAATAGCAAAATTCAACAAAGTAGCATACAATAAATGCTAGTAAGGTTGTGGTGAAATTGGAACTCTTATTCACTTCTGATGGAAAATGGTGCAACTACTATGGAAGGCAGTATAGCACTTTCTCAAAAGTTGGAAACTGAAATACCATTTGACAGAGCAATTACACTACTGGGAATATACCCTAAAGCAACCAGAACTGCCACCTAAACGGATATATGCACACCTATGTTTATCACTTCATTGTTTACAATAGCAAAGAGATGGAAGCAACTCAGTGCCCACAAACCAATGAATGGCTAGAGAAACTGTGTAATAGTCACCCAGTGGAACACTATGCAACACTGATAAACAAGGAACTCATAATCTATTATGCTAAATGGGTGAGACTGAAGGACATTATGCTGACTGAAATATCTCAGTCACAAAAGGACAAACACTGCATAATTTCACTGTTATAAAACAGGACTGACATGAGGGTTGGGGAATAACTAAGAAAAGAGGGGATCAATAATGAACACTGCATTGAAACAGCTGACGGAAAGAACAGGCCTAGTTTTCACAGCTGATATTGACCTTTTCCAGTGGTTCTTTCCACAAATGTTATCTATCTGATTCCTATGCATACCATCAGGGAAAACCAATGTGTATAACCTGTATTTATGTTTCTTGTAAAATGTATTTGCAATGAATATATTGTTTATTGTGCAAAATTCTATCATCTTACCTCCAGCTTCATTTCTGTCATCAAGTCCATGCTTTCCAACTATGATAGAATTTGTGATGGAAAAAAATATTAAAACCAAAGTAAGATAGCTCTCATTAAAGTTCCTCTATAACCCTAGTTGTAGAAGGAGGAGTAGCATCCACTTCCATAATAGCTTCCCTCCGGAAACCCTATGAACCTGGAGAGAGGATGAAAGGCACCCAAGAGTTGAGGACTCTCCTTCATAGGGTCGCTATGAGTCGCCTGCAACTCGATGGCACTTAACAACAACAACAACAACAACAACATAACCCTAGTTAAATATAACTCTATGCTGCTTCTACACTCATTCTTATTCCCTTCCCTTTGCCAGGAGAGACCATAACTTGGCTCTGTCTAACTTTATCTATTGATCAAATATAATTTTCCAGTAGATTGAACCTGGACAAGCATAACTTTTCATAAGATCAAAGTAGAAAGCAACATCAAATATTATTATAGTGCCTATAAGGAAAGACCACAGTTCAAAATTAGGAATGACTGATTGAAGATTCAGAAATGCTACTCCTCAGAATAGTTTTATTAAAAACTAGGAAAATAAGAGCTGTAAACCATGCTTTTAACAGAACTTATGGTATTGTGAACACAGATGCAAAAACTCTTAAAAATTCTAGCCAATAGAATCCAAAGCATATCAAAAAATAATTCATCATGACCAAAGAGGATTCATAATGAGTATGCAAGGATATTTCATCATAAGAAAAACAATCAACAGAATTCACCACATTAAAAAGCAAATAACGAGAACCATATGATCCAAGCAATTGTTACAAAAAGACACTTGTTAAAATCCAGCATACCTTCTTGACAAATCACTCAGCAAAATTGGAATAGAAGGGGTTTCCTCAAAATAGTGAAAAGTATATATGCAAACCCAAGAACCAATATCAATCTCAATGCGGAAAGACTAAATGCATTTTTCTTAAGAACAGAGGGCAGACAAGTCATCGCTTCTGTTCAATATTGTACTGTAAATACTTGCTAGGGCAATACAACAAGAGAAAGAAATAAAAGCTATTCAGATCAGCAAAGTGAAAATAGTTAAACTGTCCCTAAATGCAGATAATATGGTAGTGCACAAAGAAAACTCCATGGACTCAAGAACAACAAAAACAAACAAATAAAATAAAGAACAATGGTTAAAGCTAGTAGATCAATTCAGAGTGTCAGGACACAAGATAAATATAAAAAAATCAATAGGATTCCTCTACATTAACAAAGAGAACTCAGAGAAGGAAACCAGGAAAGTGATACCATTCACAATGTTAATGTTGTTGATGATTGCCTTTGAGTTGAGCTTGACTCATAGCGACCCTATGAGCAGGTCTGAAGCCCCTCTACAACTATCAACATTTCTCAAAGTTCGTAGTTTCCAGAGGTACTTGTTTAAGAAGTGGATGTCACTCCTGCTTTAATTTACAATAGCCATTCACAAATTCAGATGTTTGGGAGTGAACCTAAATAGAAACAAAAAAAGATCTGTACAAAGTACAGAATCTTTCTGAAAGACACAGTAAAAGCCTTAAATAAATGGAAAAATGTTCCCTGTTTATGGATAGGAAGACTTAATACTGTGAAAATGACAATCCTACTAAAAGCAATCTACATGTTAATGCAATTCCAATGCAGATAGCAAATTCATTTTTCAAACAGATTGAAAGGGAAATTGTCAAGTTTATTTGGAGAGGAAAGAGACAACGAATAAGAAAAACACTTCTGAAAATAAAAAATCAAGTGAGAGGCATAGAACTCCCTGACTTCAAAATCTACTACACAGTAGTATTAACCCAAGCAGCATGGTACTGGTACAATGACAGGTACATAGACCAATGGAACAAAATCGAGAACCCAGAAATGGACCCATCTATCTTTGATTAACTGATATTCAACAAGGAAACAAAACCTATCAAAAGGGAAAATTACTACCTCTTCAACAAATGGTGTTGGCAAAACTAGATTGCTACCTGCAGAAAGCTGAAACAGGATCCACATCTTACACTGTACACAAATATGTATGTATGTATGTATGTATGTATGTATGTACTGATTTACAGCTTATACTGCAGTAGATTTTCAGAAGCTGTAAATTATAAGAGAGATTTCTTACCTTTCTCCAATAAAAAGCTGGTGGATTTGAACCACCTACCTTTGAGTTGGCAGCACAAATCCTTACCCTCTAGGCCACCTGAGTTCATTGACCTATGGATATTAAAACTTTTTAAATGTTAATATATGAACTCAGGACCTTAATGGCTAGATTGTTAAAATATATACCTTTAAAACAATTTATAACCTTGATCAATGAGAACAGGTTGAGAAAATGTTACTTATTGTTAGGTCTGTGAAGCTGAGTATGACTGATAGTGATCCTATAAACAACAGAACTGAATCCTGCACTATTTTGTGCCATCCTCACAATCTCTGGCATGATGTATCTATCCTTCCAAGGAACAGTCTTCTAGAAAGATGCCCAAAGAATGTGAGATGATGCTTAGAAATGGATAGAATGTATTTAGACAAAACTGTTTTTTTGTCTCTGATGAGTTCAAGCTTAGAAGGCCTCTGTTTGAGATCTTTTTCTCTTTTGTTGGCTCTCTACATTTCTAAGCATGGAATTCTTTCCAAGGTGTGGCCCCTCAAAACAACATGTTTTGATTGTTAATCATTGCTAATCTCTGGCCTAGTTTTGGTTGATTGTTTTGTTTTGTTTTTTCCCTGAGGAGATGTAGTTTCTGGTAATAACAGGGGCCTGTGTTTACAGTTTATTTTTATAAAGCTAAATTCTACAGTAGAGGTTACCTGTGTGAAGCAAAAGTCTGCAAATAGAAAAGAGAAAGATATCTTAAAGTTCATAAATAAAGGTTTAAAATAAAA
>NW_006399948.1:1649745-1656725 GCF_000299155.1 Elephantulus edwardii
TATAATCCACTCTGCAACCCTCATTGCATACTCCTACGATAAAAATAATGCCCTAAAATATAATACTTTTAGACTATTCTCTCCCCCAGAGACTTCGCATTGAAGTCTATATTAGTACTTTTTAAGAGGATATATTTTAGGGTTATTCTCACTTTGCAATTCAGGTGATTATCTTGGACAAGGTATGTTGTTGTTAAGTGCCACCAAGTACACTATGGCTTATAGGGACCCTTTGGAATGACAGATCTGAACCTTGCCCTATTGTGTGTCATTGCTATGATCTCTGACATGTCCAGCCATTTCTCTAGTCATTGTGTTAATCCATCTTGCAAATGGTCTTTCTGTTATTTGCAGATTCTCTGCCTTTCACAGCATGATGGGATTTTTTTTATTGGTTTTCTTTTTTGTTGCTGTTGGTTTTGTGTGTGTGGTTGGGTTTTTTTGTTTGTTTGTTTGTTTGTTTATTTTTATGGACTGCTCCTTTCTGAAAACATGACCAAATATATGAGACAAAGTTTTATCTTATTGCTTCTAAGGAACACTTTGGTTGCACTTCCTCTAAGACAGATTTATTTATTCTTTTGACAGTCTATAGGATAGGTATTCAATACTCTTCATCAACATCGTAATTCAAAGTCATTTGTTTTTCTTCAATCATCCTTATTTATGATCCAACTTTCAAATGCATAGGAAGCAATAAAAAAAATACCATGGCTTCGATCAGATGCACCTTAGACTTTAAATGGACATCCTTGCTCCTTAACACTTTAAAGAGATCTTTGACAACAAATTTGTCAAATGCAATACACTTTTTGATTTCTGGACTGTTGTAACTATGTGTTCTAATGGCCATGAGGATGATGAACATTTTCTTTTAATCACTGTAAAGACTGTTCTCCTAACATACCAAACTCTCTGATAGAGCAGGAAGTCCTATTGCTTAATTTAAACCTCATATTAAAAGCATCTTGCCCCATTATTTTCATGGCTGGCTCTACAGGGATGTTTTAAAAATTATTCATGACTGCTGCCCATTTAGTCATCTAATAAAATCATCTCACATAATTGGTTGTGTGTGTGTGTGTGTGTGTGTGTGTGTGTGTATGTGTTTTCTGGAGAAGAGTAATTTTTTTTTATTGGTTTGCTTACACAGTTTGTATAAATTGTGTTTCACACTACTCTTCGTTCATGTTGTCATGCAATCATTCCCATTCATCATATTTTTTTTATTAATTTTAATGAAAGTTTACATACAGACTTAGGGTTTCCAGTCATTCGTTGTTTCACTTTTCTCCCTGATGACCCCTTGCCGTCCAATTCACTCTTCTCCTTCAAAAATTTAAAAAAAAAACCCTCATAGTTATGAAATCACCTCCCCCTCCGCCCCAGTCCACTCCACTCTGAAGCCTTCATTCTGGAATCCTGTCATGACAATATACCCAATAATATGTCCCTTCTAAACAATTCTCTTCCTCATCTGTTTTAATGCAGTATTATATTTTAAAAAATTAATCACCATTGGATCTTGCCCATCATTATCCTGTCTGTTTGCCTGGTTCCTTCCTATTTCCTCTAGTTTTTTTATTTCCATTTTTCGGTCTGAGTCATTATAGCTCACATGTATCTTTTGCTAATAATTCTCCAATATTTAAAACATATCTAGAGACTTTAACATTATGACAGTATGTTTTCCAACTTACCTTAATTTCATGCTTCATTAAATTTTCAACGTTTTCCTTTTTATATTAGTTTATCCTGCTTGATTTAAAATTTTCTCATTGATTTTTTTGTGTGTGTGCATGTCCTTGCTTTTATTCATTTAACAACTGCACCCTGATCCCCAGTGTCATCCATTCACGCATCTGTCCGATCTCCCAGCTGAGGAAGCCAGGCCTCTGAGAGGATGGGTTCTCATTGATTTTTAAAGTAAAAACATTTCAAAAATTGTTTAATAGTCATATTAATTTTTTTATACAAACCTTAAATAGCTACCCTATGAAAAACGGGAGCTCTGGGGCCTCGCACTAAGAAGCTGTGCTGCTGCAATCCCAAAGGCCGAGGCTCTGCGGAAGAATGATGAGCAATCTACTCCTGTGTGGTGGATTAACTATGGGGTGGTTCAGATTCTATGGCACAAAAACAACAGTAAAATCTTTGAAAAGAGATGTGTAGTTTCCAGCTTTCCTTTGGACAACACACACTATTTAGCATACTATGAGCAAACACCAAAGCTCTCATGGCCTAGTGGCAAGAAGTGGTGCTGCAATCCTGAAGGCACATGGTTTGAGGCCAATAGTTGCTTAGTGGGAAAAGGATGAGCAGTATTCTCCTGCATGATTAAATGCCTCTGAAAACCCTCTGAAGAGGCAGCTATGGGTTGGTTCTGACTCCATGCTACACAGCCACAACATGACTCAACACCAAGCATTCCATTATATGCTAAATATTAGATTCTAACCCATCACTGTGTTTACAATGTGTAATTTCTCTTTAAAAAGAAGGCAATAGTTGACTTTTTTACTATACTTCTTTAGATATATTTGCATATTTAACTTTAATCAGGAGTCTTCTCAAACTATAATTTCTTACTTTGAATTTCTTTGTGTATAAACTTTCAAATGACTACTTGAAGGATATATTCTTATGTAAATGTTTTCATTATAATATTTATTTTATTAACCAAGATATTGTCTCTTCCTTTGATTCTCCTTGTGTCAAATTGCTCTGTTTCTCTGACTACTTATGGTAATTTTATTTGTTTGCTTTTTCTTATTTTGTTTTTTGTTGGTTCTTTTTTTTGTTTGCTTACAAAGTTCGTATACATTGTGTTTCACACTATTCTTCATTCATATTGTGTTTCATACAATCATTTCCATGCACTATGTTTTATAAAATCAATCACCAGACAAAATATTTTGGAATACACTTAAAAACAGATGCAAAACACATATATAAGGAAAACTATAAAACAGTACTACAAGAAACAATAAAAGACCTAACTAAGTGGGGAAAAAATGTATTTCCTGTTCATTTATAAGAAGTGGAAATGACAGTCCTGCCAAAAGCAATCTACACGTTCAATGCAATCCAAAACACACCAATCTCACTCTTCAAAGAGATAGAAAGGACAATTGGCAGGAAGTATAAAGTGTAGAACTCCCTGATCTCAAAACCTACTCTACTGGTATAGTAACGAAAACAGCATAGTATTAGTACAATGACAGACACACAGAGCAGTGGAAGAGAATCCAGATCCAAAATATCCATCCATTGGCCTATATTTAACAAGGAAACAAAATCTATGAAATGAAAAAAATTATAACCCCTCAACAAATGGTGTTGGCAAAACTGAACCTAGAACAATAGAAAAGTGAAACAGGATGCATATTCCATGTCATAGACAACAATCAACTCAAAGTTGATTAAAAAAAACCCAGGGGTAAAGCCCACAACCATAAAATCATAAGAAGAAATTGGGACAAAACTTAGAAACCTTAGTCTAGGGCATAAATTGGCTTGCAAATATTGCCAGAAATGTAAAATGAAAAGAGGTTAAAAATCTATAAACTAGAAGACACTCTAAAAATCAATTCCTTGTGTGTATAAAAGGTTTGGGATTTTTCTCCCCAGTAGGATTAAAGAAAACTTATAGACTAGGAAAAACTTTCAGCAATGACATTTTAGACAAGGTCTCTTAACTAAAGCCTATAGAATACTATAAGGTCTCTTCAAGAAAAAAAGACTGATAATCTAATAACAAAATGAGTAAAAGACATTAAAAAAATCTCCACAAAGAGACACTGTTGAATAGTTAACAGCCACATGAAGAAAGTTCAAAATCACAGGCAATCACAGAGATGCAAATAAAACAACATTGAAACTATCTCAACCTAATAATCTTAGCAGAGCTTAACAAGACACTTATTCCACTGCTGGGAATATATTCCAAGAAAATTAGAACTGAACTACGAATGGAGATATGTACATTAATGTTCATAGCAATGTTATTCACTTGTTTTTGTTGTTAGGTGCCATCAAATTGAGTACGACTCATAGCGACCCTATGAACAAAAGATCTGAACCCAGTTCTGTCCTGCGCCAACCTCACACTTCCTGAAACACAGAGCCCTTTGCAGCAGTCACTGTATAAATCCACCTGGCTGAGGGTCTTCTTCTCCTTCATCGGGCCTCCACCCTTCCCTACATCATGTCTCTTTCCAAGGTATTATACCTCCTAGCAGTATGTCCAAAGTATGTGAGGCGAAGGCACTTCACTCTTGCCTCCAAAGAGCACTCTGGCTGCACCTTCTCAAAGACATATCTGTAAATTTTCTTGGTCATTCACAGGATGCTCAGTGCTCTTCTCCAATACCACAACTCAAAGGCATCAATTCTTATTTCTGTCATCCTTATTCAATGTCCAGATCTCGAATGCATAGCTAGTAATCAGAAAGACTATAGTCTGAATCAGACACACAAACCTTAGTCTCCAAACTGACATTACTATTGCTCAATAATTTGAAAAGGTCCCTAACTGCAGATTTTCCCAGTGCAATGTGCCTCCTTATTTCCTGACTGCTGTTACCATGGGTGTTAATTGCAGATCCAAGTAAGATGAAGCTGTTGATAGTTTAAATCTCCTCTCCAACCATTATGACACTGTCTATTGGTCCAGTGGTATGAATCTTTTTGTTTTCTTGATATTGAGACACAATCTACACTGAAGGCTGCATTCCTTGATCTTCTGCAACAAGTGCTTCAAATCTTCTTCACTTTCAGCAAGTAAGGTTGTGTCATCTGCATAATGCTGGTTATTGAGAGGTCTCCCTCCAATCCGAATGCCATATTCCTTTTCATAGAGTCCAGTTTCTCAGATAATTTACTATATTATTCAGTATAGCAAGAAAATGAAAACATCCCAAATGTCCATTAACAAATGAATGGATTATGAAATTACAGTACAATCACATAATGCAATACTGTGCTGTAAAAAGAGTGACAATTTCATACGGTACATAACTTGAGAGATATTAGAGAGTATTATGCTAAGTGAAACATCTCAGTCACATTAGGACAAATATTCCATGAGACCATAACTATGAAGACAGAAGGAAAATTGAGCAAAATATGTATAAATTCTCAAAAGGGGAAGAAGAAAGGGAGAAAAAGGAACAGTAAAAAAGGAAAGGGGGAAAGTTACTGGGATATCAGAGGTTGGTGGGAGATGTGTGAATGATTGAGAAATGGGGAATTGAAAATGTAGGTGATAACAGCCATGCTATCTAATAGAGTATGAATCATAGCAACCCTGTGAACAACTGTCCTGAACCCCAACCTATCCTGTGCCATCCTCATTGTCTCTAACACATTAGAGCCCATTGCTGAAGACACAGTGTCAATCTATCTCATTGGGAGTCTTCCATTTTTTGCTGAGACCCTTCGTTCCAAGCATGACATCTATTTCCAAGAAACAGCCTCACCCAGCTATGTAGAGCAATGTTAGTTAATTATACAAAATATAATATTTATATAAATGATTGCTTAAAATGAAAGGTTCATGAACAAAATACAATATATGATTATATGAAACACAAAGTACACATACAAAACATGATGTATATAAATGTTTATATGCAAGTCAATGAACATTAAAAAAATAACTCCTCTTTACAAAGGAAGATATTCAGATGACCAACAGACACATGAAGAAATGTTCAAAATCACTGGTAACCAGATAGATACAAATAAAAATAACAATTAATTACTATTTCACTCAATTGCGTAGAAGTAAGAAATCTTAACAGGACCGTGAGCAATAAATGCTGGATCAGATGCAAAGAGACTGGAGCTGTCATGCACTGTTGATGGCATTGTAAAATGGTACAACCACTCAGGAAGGCAGTTTGGTGTTCCCTTACAAAGCTGAACATTGTTGTTGTTGATTGCCTTCAAGTTGAGCACAACTCATAACAACCCTATGAACAAAAGGCCTAAAGCCCTCTACAACTATTGACAGATATCAAAGTTCATAAAGTTTCCAGAAGCATCTTATTTAGAAAGTGGATGCCACTCCTTCTTCCAAGAGCGGGGTTCCCATAAAACCTAGCTACAAACATACCACAAGGAAATTAGAACTAAGACACAAATGGAGATATGTACACTGATGTTCATAACAGTATTTTCACAATAGTAATTAAATGGAAACAACTCAAATATCCATTTAACAAACAAATGGATTTAAAAATTGTGTAGCATTCACACAAAGAAATAGTATGCAACACTAAGAAATAATGGTTTTGTAAAATACTGTAACACAGGAGAGTCTAGAGAACATTATGCCGTGTGAAATAACGTAGTCACATAGGGCAAATACTGCATAAGACTATTGCTGTGAAAACATAACTGAGAAAGACATGTATAAATGTTCAAAAGTGAAAATACAAAAGAAGAAGGGGGCTGAAAAAGGAAAAGGAAAATTGCTAGGATTGTAGAGTTTAGTGGGTAGATTGAAGGTGAAAGCATAGGAAAGGTTCAATAGGAACGTGAAAAGATGAGTTGGTGATAGACATTGATCAATAACAATTATATAAATAGGAATGTATAAAACACAGTATACATCAAAAAAGTGCATATAAATGAAATCTTATATAAAACACGAAGTACATACATGAAATACACTATATTTGAATGATTGTATGCAAACCTGTAAAAATATGTGGGAAAATGGTCAATGCAAAAGCATTGACTTGAAAATTGTTATCACGAGAAATCCAAGATGGTGGCAGAGGCAGAGACAGTGTGGTGAGCTGCAGTAGTAGTGAACCACTTAAAGCAGGGCCATTATGGCCTTCCACAGACTTCAGATTATTGATAATTGAACACTTAAACAGTTGATGACTGGCCCTCAGTGAAGACTGAAGCTCAGCAACAGGAATTCAAGGATTCCCAAGGAGAAATGGGTGAGTCTCGTGGCTCCCACC
>NW_006399948.1:1658380-1662519 GCF_000299155.1 Elephantulus edwardii
CTTGTCATTCCTCTGTAGCATCTGGTCCCCACTGGACCCTCATCATTTCCTTCACCTGCTCCCCCCACCGACCAAACTGTGTAGCTCTGCAACTGTATCCTGGCCCATCCTCACCCTTCTGCCCCCAACCCTCACCTCCTTGTACTCCCAATATGTTTTTCCCAATTAAAAAATATTTTTAAAAAAAGAAAAAGAAAAATGTTATCACTACTACAGAATTCAAAGATGATGTATTGATGGAGCATATTTGATTTTTTAAGTCCCAAAATATTTGTGTATTGTTATATTGAGCAATGAAGTAATTACCTAAGAAATGCAAATATATTTTGTTACAATAAATTAATATAAATATAAGAATTTTTTTAAACAGCACTCCTAAAACAATTAACCTCAAATAGATAATGTAGAATGAAGGACTAAGGGGATTTAAGCTAAAGGGGATATCAAAAGACGTGTGTCAATATTTATATACCTAACTTTTTGTCTACCCTTTTGTATTTGGTGTTTAAGTTATGTGCTAGCATGTGAATAATTATTCAAAATATGTTAAGGCATTAGAGAAGCCTTGAAGTTGAGGGAATGGGGAATCTTGTGATTAAATATTTGATACAAAATATGGTTGAAGTTTATATCTAGTTATTGTTGTTTTTATGTGATGTGGAGTCGCCTGCGACTCTCAGCAACTCTATGTAAAACAATCCTAAACCCTGCTCTATCTTGTGCCAATCTCACTGTCTCTGACACACCTATCCCCACTACTGCAGTCACTGAATCAATCCACATCATTGAGGGTCTTCCTCTCCTGCACTGTCCCTCCACACTCCCAAGCATGACGTCCTTCTCCAAGAACTGGTCTCTCCTTGCAACATGTCCAAAGTATATCAGACAAAGCGTCATAATCTTTGATACCAAGAAGCAGCCTGGGTTTAATCCTCTCCAGGATGAACCTGTTCATTTTCTTAGCAGTCCATGATATATTCAATACTCTTCTCCAACACCACCACTTAAAGGCATCAATTCTCCTTCTATCCACCCTAGTCATTGTCCAGCTCTCTGATGCATAGGAAGTGATTGCAAAGACCATGGTATGTATCAGGCATACCTTCGTCTCCAGAGTGACACCATTGCTTTTCAGTACTTTGGAGAGGTCCTTAACAGCAGACTTTCCCATCACAATATATCTTTTAATTTCCTGGCTGCTGGTGCCAAGAGTGTTGACTGTGGTGCCAAGCAAACTAAAACTGTTAACAATCTCAATCTTTTCACCATCCACCCTGATGCTGCCAATTCGTCCAGTGGTGAAAATCATTGTCTTTTTTATATTGAGCCTCAATCCATACTGAAGGCTGCAGTCCTTGACCCTTTGCAGCAAGCACTTCAGTTTCAGCAAACTGGGTTGTGTCATCTGCATAATTGCTGATGAATCTTCCACCAATCCTGATGCCACACTTCTCATGCAGCCCAGATTCCTGGATAATCTGTTCTGTATATAGGCTGAAAAGGTATGGAGATAGGACACATCCCTGGCACATACCCTTCCCAATTTTTAACCATGTGATGTTTCCTTGCTTTGTTCTGACGACTGCCTCCTGGTCCAACTATAGGTTTCACATTAGCACAATTAAGTGTTCTGGGGTTCCCATTATTCTCAGAGTCAGCCACAGTTTGTTATGATCCACACGAACACCTTTGCATAATCAAGTAAGAACCTCAATTACAGTGTTTGTCTTAAATTAAAGAATCCCAAAAGTTTCAATTGTTTGTTGTTGTTAGGTCACGTCAAGTCAGCTATCTCCCATAGTGAGTCAACTACTTCTCATAGCAACCCTATAAACAATAGATTACACCTATTCTTCATCACTCATAATATTCATTATACTAAATCTCATTGTTACATTGACTATGTCAACCATTTTCTTGTGAGTCTTCCTCTTTTTTACTGGTCCTCTACATTTCCCAGCATGATATTGTTTTCCAAGGACTGGTGCCTCCTAACAACAGGCTCAAAATATGTGATCAAAGTTTCATCATCCATTCCTCTAGGGAGCATCCTTATTTCATTTCCTTCCTCTGACGATCCATAGTAAATTCAAAACTCTTTGCTAACACCACAATTCAAAGGCATCAATTCTTCTTTATTCCTTGTTTATTCTTTATTCATTGTCCCAGTTTCAAATGTATAAGAAGCAATTGGCAATGGCTTATATCAAGCATATGTTAATCTCCAAAATAACATTCTCACACTTTCAACATTGAGAGGTTTTTGCCAGATATCCCAATGCAATATACAGCTTCTGAAAATCCAACATAGGTTCAACTGAATAAAGTCCACCTCAGAGCAAGATAGTCAATTTAGCAGATATGTGTCATCCTAGCGTGCTCATACACAAAGATACTAGAAACAAGCCATTTTCTTCAACAGAACTCAGAAAACGACTAAGTTTGAGGACATGCATACAGAACAGGAATGTTGTTGCTGATAGGTGCCATCAAGTTGAGTATGACTCAAAACAACCCTACAAACAACATATCTGAACCCTGCCTTACCCGTGCCATTATTATTATTATTTCTGACCCATTTGAGCCCTTTGTTAGAGTCTTGTGTCAATCTATCTTGTTGAGGGTCTCCCTCTCTTTCACTAACTCTCTA
Source organism: Elephantulus edwardii (assembly GCF_000299155.1). NCBI lineage: Eukaryota > Metazoa > Chordata > Mammalia > Macroscelidea > Macroscelididae > Elephantulus > Elephantulus edwardii. Next base: position 1,661,031 of record NW_006399948.1, read on the forward strand.
CTTTTGTCATATTTGCCTCCAAGTAACATTCTGGCTGCACTTTCCTCAAGATCTATCTCTTCTTTTGATAGTTCATGGGATTTTTAGTACTCTTTTCTAACACCATAGTTCAAAGGCATCAATTCTCCTTCTGTCATCCTTATTCACGGTCTAGTTTTCAAAGGCACAGTAAATACTTGAAAAGACCATAGCCTGAATATTGTACACCTTAGTCTTCAAACTTGATTTCTCCTCAGTAATTTGGAGATGTCCCTAACTATAGTCTTTCCCAACACAGTATGTATCCTCATCTTCTGACTGATAGTTCTGAGAGTGTTAAGTGTGGATACAAGTAAGAGAAAACTGTTAACAATTTTAATCTTTTCTCCACCTATCATTATGTTGCACATTGGTGAAAATTTTTGCTTTCTTGATATTGAGATGCAATCCTATTGAAAGCTATAGTCCTTGACCTTCGCAGCAAGTGCTTTAAGCCTCCCTCATCTCAGCAAGTAAGGCTTTATCATCTGCATAATGCAGGTTTTTTATGAGTCCCCCTCTGATCTTAATACCACTTTATAGAGTTAAGCCTCTCAAATAACTGGTTCAGCATATAGATTGAATGAATATAGGGGAAACATGCAGTGCAGACACACATCTTTCTTAATTTTAAGTCATGTACAGTTCCTTGCTCTGTTCAAATGAGAGTTTCTTGGTCTAAGTATAGGTTTCACATCAGTACAATTAGTGTTCTGATATTCCCATCCTTTCCAAACTTAGCCATAATTTGTTAAGGTTCACATAATCAAATATCTTTGCATAATCAACAAAGCACAAATATACAGAACAGGAATAAACCCTGCCCGCTACTAGCAGCTATTCCTCATTCTCCCTCACTTCCCTGGAAATCAGAACAACACATTCATACCACCTGAACAGCATGTGAGTTGTTCAGTGGCTCTAATTTGCTAATGCTAGCTAGGAGGTTAAAGCACAACTCCCAGCTTTCTCCAGACTCTGTAATGCTGCATCCTCCTTCTAAAGCCTGAGGGTGATCATAGTTGTATTCATCATGAATGTCTTGTAGTTCTCTTATATATCTTTGCCCAGATATTTATAAAAAAAGTCTTTTTATGAAATTTTCTTCAATTAAACCCTTTGAATTTAAACATGTTTGCCACCAAATAAGACTCTGACTAACATCAGAGAACAGGAGAAATTTTAAAATAATGTAATAAAATTGCATCCTCAGGGAGAAAACAGAAGGACATTCTCTTCCTAAATCAACAGTAATGTGGTATTAAACACAGAAAAGAAATTAGAGCAGTAGATAAAAAATAAGAAATCTGAGCTGCAGAATATAACAAAGAACATGTGCCAGATATTAGGACCAAAGAAAAAGACGAAAAATAAATAAAAGAATGCAAAAGACTGACTCGAAGACTCATACTGAAGAAGTAAACCAGAGAGTTCTAAGTCCACGGAACACTCTGTACAATGTTGTTGTTGT
>NW_006399948.1:1663309-1664493 GCF_000299155.1 Elephantulus edwardii
TCAGCAGCAGGTAACTGACCTAAAATTGAACGTCTCCTTTTCCAAAGAACCAATGAGCTAATTCCATGCCAAAGAACCCCTAGACCTTGTATAAATTCCCTTGCTTTTTGGGGCTCGGGGTTGACTTCCCTGTCTCCTGTGTGAGATACAAGTCATCCTGAAGCTTTGTCAATAAAGCCTCTTGTAATTGCAGCGAGTGGATCTGGTGTGAGTTGCTCGGGGTTGTGTCCAGTCTGGGTAAAGCCCTGGTTTGGGTTCTTTCATTTGGGGGCTTTCTTGTTCGGGATCGAGCAGCCACCCTCACAACCCACACCAGTCAGCCACTTGGAGGTAAGAGGATCCTCTAAAATTTCTTTGTTTCTTTGTCTGTGCGGTGCCGCCAAACCTGTGTGTTCGTTAAGTCTGTTTTATTTTCAGCTTACTTTCAGTTTGTGACTGTGGCAAAGCAGACGTCCTTGAAAAAACCACGAGTCACAGCCCTAGGTAGACGTCCCTTTGGGTGGAATACAGATCCAGAGGCTTTAATACTCTCTGGTCCGTCTGGGGGACTTAGAGCATCCTGCCAGAGAGGAGGGGCCAGGAGGGCTCTCCCGTCTGAAGTAGCTTTCAATTGGTTGTCGCGAAGAGAGCTTCTTGTGTGTCTTGTATTCCTTGTGAGTGTCTGCTGTGTACTGTGGACGACTAATATGGGACAGAATATGACGACACCCCTCTCCCTGACTTTAGGACATTTTTCTGAAGTAAGAACCAGGGCTAATAATCTGTTAAAGTTAAAAAAGGACCTCGGCAAACCTTCTGTAACTCTGAGTGGCCCGCTCTGGGACTCAGTTGGCCACCAGAGGGAGCATTTGACTTAACAATCATTTTGGCATTTAAAGATCTTGTTTTCCAGGAAGGACCAAATGCATATCCTAACCAACAGCCATACATCATCGTGTGGCAGGATTTAGTTCAGAATCCACCACCGTGGGTAAAACCTTGGGTTTGAAGAAACATACCACCCCTCCGCGTGCATTAGCCCTAAAAACCCGAACATCTGAGTCCAGAGTTCCTCTGGCCCCAGAAGCTGCGCCATCAGCACCACCCAAAATTTATCCTGAGATTGAAAATCCACTTGAGTGGCCTGAGATGCGCCACAATCCTCCCCCATATCAGGGCCAGGTTGATCCCGGTCCCCCCATCCC
>NW_006399948.1:1668841-1676117 GCF_000299155.1 Elephantulus edwardii
ACGTCAGCAGCAGGTAACTGACCTAAAATTGAACGTCTCCTTTTCCAAAGAGCCAATGAGCTAATTCCACGCCAAAGAACCCCTAGACCTTCTATAAATTCCCTTGCTTTTGGGGGCTCGGGGTCAACTTCCCTGTCTCCTGTGTGAGATACAAGTCATTCCGAAGCTTCGTCAATAAAGCCTCTTGTGATTGCAGCTAGTGGATCTGGTGTGAGTTGCTCGGGGTCGCGCCCAGTCTGGAAAAAGCCCTAGTTTGGGGTCTTTCAATACTAGTACCTGGAATTTGGACTTGGAGACTCCTAAGCTCAAGAGAAACTGGCCACTGTTAAGTCAGCAGACTTAAGGAAAAAAATTAGAAAGAATGAGAGAAAGCTTAATGCAGCTTTTTAAAAGGGGTGGTATGGGGAACTCCCAGGTGAAGTTCTGGGAATGCGGAATGGGGACGACACAGTGTGAACTTATTGGACAGGGTTTTTATAACAGAGTCTTTAGGGAAGGAGGGAGGTACATCCTGCTGTGATTTATAGTGTGTTGCCTGTTAGTTCCACCAGGCAGCCAAGGTCATTTGCTCTTCTTATCAGGAGCAAGAAAGGCCATCAGTGTCTGAATTCTGAATGCTTCATTCTTCTCTTTAAGTCCCTTTGTCCAGACTTAACAGCCACAGCATAAGAGACCAGCAGCAATGAGAGGCATTAGGCATCACAAAAGCACAGAAGGCTCAGAGACCTCAGTTATCAAGGCCTGGATAGGGGTCATGGAGGTATTGAATGTAGTAGGCAGGAGCCAAAGGGGAAAGGGTTGGGTTAAGAAACACTTGCCATGGGTGTACAGCAACACTGAATATATTGGTTGCTTCTATAGTTGCAAAATATCCTTTTATATGCTTTCTGTAAAAGCCTTGTTTGTCAGATACTATTTTAAATCTGAGTATCTTTCATCTGCTCCCTTAGATAAAATGCATGTCTGACAGATATTGTTTTAAAACTAAGCATTCGAATTAAGACAGACTAGGAAGAAGGATTGGCTGTCTACTTCTGAAATAATAGGCTTTGGAAAACCCTGTGTACAACAGAGCACACTTGGAGTAGATTAGAAAATATGGCAATTGAGGCTGAACCATCAAATAAGGAAACACAAAGGAGGAGGAACAGTCGCAATAAGACACTAGTGATTGGAACATGGAATGTGAGATGCATGAATGTAAGAAAATTTGACATAGTTAAGAAGGAAATGAAACAAATAAATATTGACATATTAGGTACTGGCAAAATGAGATGGATTGGTATAGGACATTTTGAATTAGACAGTCATTTGGTCTATACCACTCATGATATGATCATATGCTGAAGATGAAAATATGAGAAAAAAATGGGGTTGATTTCATAGTTACAAAACTCACTTCTATATCTATCTTGAAATATAATATTGTGAGTGACAAGATAATATCCATACATATACAAGGAAGACCAATAAATATCACTAGCATTCAAACATATGCACCAACAACTAGAGCAAAAGGAAAAAGATTTGTACCAACTTTTTCAGTCAGAAATTGATCAAAAGTGCAATCAAGATGCATTAATAATAACAATAATAATAATAATAGGTAACTGGAATGCAAAAATTAAGAACAGGGAAGAAGGATCAGTAGACGGAAAACATGGACTTGGTGACAGAAATGAGACTGGAAGAAGAATGATAGAATTCTGTACAATTATTAATTAATTACAAATACTTCCCCTCTTTTTAAAATTATATACTGGTTTATTTACAAAGTTCATATACATTGTTTTTCACACCAGATCCTTCCCATTTCCATCACTCCCACACATTCAACCATCAAAATGTGTGATCCTATGATTAATGAATCACCTTTATCCTCACCTTCTCCCCTCCCCCTTGGACCTTCATACTTTCTCTACAATAATGGTCTTATACAGTATCCTATGGGATTGAATTAGTTCACTTAGCATAATGCTCTCCAGTCCCTTCCAAGTTAAGAAGCAGCTTACAATATCGATGCTTGTGTGTGTTGTGTAGTATCCCATCATGTGAATGTACCATAAATTTTCAATCCATATTATTGTGGTTGGACATTTGGCTGTTTCCATGTTCTTGTATTGGTAACACTGCTAAGAACATTCCTGTACAAGTCTCTGTGCCTCAGGTCTCATTCTCTCAAGATGTATTCCAAGCAGTAGAATAGCTGGGTCATATGGAATTTCTATGTTCAGCTTTTTGAGGAAATGTCAAAATGTCTTCCAGAGTGGTTGTACCACTTTACAATCCCACCAACAGTGTATAAGAATTCCTCTCTCACCACATCCTCTCCACCATTCATTACTTGCTATCCTGTTAAACTTTACCACTGAAACTGGAGTGAGATGGTTTCTCATGGTGGTTATGATTTTCATCTCTCTCATTGCCAGTAATTTGGAATATTTCTTCATGTGTCTGTTGACCATCTGTGAAAATTCTCTCCATATATTGTGCCCAGTTTTAAATTATGTTATCAGTCTTTTTCTTGTGGAGGCCCTGTAGAATTATGTAAGCTTTTGATATGAGACCCTTGACTGAAATGGTATTGTCATTTTTTTTCTCCCATCAATACATTTTTTTTCACTCTTGGATTATTTTTTTTACTGTGTACAAGGATTTTTATAAGATCCCATTCATCAATTTTATCCTCTTCAGATTGGCTGTGTTTGGCAGTCTCTTTATACTATAAACTAGGCCTCTAGGCTTGATTTCAGTTTGTCTCTGATGAATTTTATGGTTTTGGCCTCCATTCCCAGGTCTCTGATCTACCATGAGTTCATTTTTGTGTACGGTGTGAGATGTGGATCCTGTTTCAGCTTTCTGCAGGTAACAGTCTCATTTTGCCAGCACCATTTGCTGAAAAAGTTGTAATTTCCCCATTTGATGGTTTTATTTCCTTGTTGAATATCAGTTGATCATAGATAGCTGGGTGTATTTCTGGATTACCAATCCTATTTCATTGGTCTTTGTGCCTATCATTGTGCCACTATTATGCTGTTTGGGTTACTACCCTTGTAGGTTTCAAGGTCAGGGAGAGCTAAACCTACCATTTCATATTTTGTTTTTCAAAAGTGCTCTTATTATTCGGGGTCTCTTTGTCTCCAGATAAACGTGACAATTTCCCTTTCGAGCTCCTTCAAAAATGAATTTGGTATCTGTGACACTGATGTGTCAAATGTGTTAATGGTTTGCTACCCAATGTGGGCAGAGAGTAGGGTGGAAGTCCCCAATTTAAACAAGATTGGAAGGAGGAGTGGCATCCACTTCCATAATAGCTTGCTTCTGGAAACTCTATGAACCTGGAGAGAGGATGAAAGGCACCCAAGCGTCAAGGACTCCTTCATAGAGTCGCTATGAGTTGCCTGTGACTCAGTGGCACTTAACAGCAACAACAACAATATTGAGATTTCACTAAACATCTAGATTGTTTTTGGTAGGATTGTCATTTCCACAATATTGAGTCTTCCTATGCAAGAACAGATCATATCCCCCCCCCCATTTCTTTAGGTCTTTTATTGTGTCCTATAGAAATGTTTGCAAATACTTTTTATAAGAAACATAAGTGCAGACTACACACATGTATTTCATCTGATGGTACACATAGGAATTAGAATCATCTGTGGGAAGAATCACTAGAGAAGCTCAATAACAGCTGTGAAAACTAGGCCAGATACTGATTGTGGAACAAATCATCCACTACTCAGATGCAAATTCAAGCTGATGCTAAAGCAGAGTAAATCAGGAACTAAAAATTGACCTTGAGTCTATTACAGCTGAATTTCAGGTTTGAGACCTTGAACACCAATGAGCAAAGACCAAGTGAGCTATCAGAGATATCAAGAGTATCATCCACGGAGAATGCAAAAAGTCATTACAAAGACAGAGGAGGGCTTTTCCTCTTCGGCTGTGTGAGTGAAAGTCGCCATTGTGAATGACACAGTGACTATCTGGACCAGGAAGTTCATGATCAACAGACTACTGCAGCGGAAGCAAATGGTTATGGATGTTCTTCATCCTGGGAAGGCAACAAACAGTTCCTAAAACAGAAATTCGAGAAAAACTAGCAAAAATGTACAAGACCACACCAGATGTCATCTTTGTGTTTGGATTCAGAACCCACTTTGGTGGTGACAAGACTACAGGCTTTGGCATGATTTATGACTCCTTGGATTATGCGAAGAAAAACGAACCCAAACACAGACTTGTATGACATGGTCTGTATGAGAAGAAAAAGACTTCAAGGAAACAGCGCAAGGAGCGCAAGAACAGGATGAAGAAAGGGAGACTGTGAAGGCCAATGTGGGAGCTGGCAAAAAGTGAGCTGGAGATTGGATAACATAAGGAATAAACAGTCTCCATTGACTTGATCTTCGATGATTGTGGCTTTTTCACCAGAGGATTAATAAACTGTAAAATCCTTAAAAAAAAAAAAGACAGAGGAGGAAGAAAAGACCAAGATGGATGTCAAATGAGATTCTGAATATTGCACTAAATTGCTGAGAAGTCAAAGCAAAGGGAAGACTAGGGATGAAAGGAGAATTGATGTCTTTGAGTTGTGGTTCTGCAGAAGAGTATTGACAATACTAGGGATTGCTAGAAGAACAAACTGGTTCATCCTAGAGAGGACGAAACCAGGTTGCTCCTTGTAGATGAGAATGCTGAAGCTCTGTCTGATATACATTGAACATATTGCAAGGAACTATCAGTCCTTGGAGAGGGACACATGTTTAGGAGGGTAGAGGACAGCACAAGAGGAAGACACAGGATGAGATGGATTGACTATGCCACTGGAGTAATGCAGGTAGATGTGTCTGAGACATTAAGGTTGGCACAGGATGCAGCAGGGTTCAGAGCTGTTTTATACAGGTTTTCTATGAGTCGCAAGTCACTTGACAGTACATAGCAACAAAAACCACCACAGCATATGCTATAAAAAAGAAAAGTCAGAAATATGAGAGAAAGATATTAAAATACACAATAACACAACAACAATATATTTAAATTATTGATACACATTGCTATTTAGTAGATTTCTCCTCATCTCTACACAATGGGACAGAGTGGAATTTCTCTATAGAGTTTTGAAGACTATAATCGAGGAGGTTTAAGTAGTTAACCAATTTTTTAGTAGCAAACTGTTTTTAAAGTTAATACAGATGAATAGGACCTTCTAAAAAGCAAAACTCTATGCGTATCAAAACAAGTTTTCCAACAAGGTAAAAATAAGCCCATATACAGTGAAAAATATTTAGCAGTGACATTTCTGAGAAGGTACTATAAAATTTATAGAATACCCCAGCATCTCAACAAGAAAAAGTCAAACAATGCAATCACAAAATGGAAAAAAAAATAGGCAAGACACTTCACCAAAGAAGATATTAAAAATCTTCAGAATCCTTGCCTCCAAGGAGCAGCTTAGTCTCATCCCCTCTAGGATGAACTTGTTTGTCCTCCTAGCAGTCCATGTTATATTCAACACTCTTCTACAAAACCATAGCTCAAAGGCATCGTTGTTATTTATATCATCCCTAGTCATTATCCAGCTTTCTGATGCATAGCAAGTAATTGCAAAGATCATGGCCTGGATCAGGTGCACCTTAGTCTCCAGACTGAACTTATTGCTCTTCAGTACTTTGGAAATATCTCTGACAGCATACTTTCCCAATGCAATGTATCTTTTTGCTTTAATTAAATTACAAGGAATGATGGGTTCATAAATCATTCAGACAAACAAAGGAGAATGACACCAATATAGAATTTCTGGCATACTGTATGTCAAACTAAAAAGAATCCAAAAGCCTTAGATGATAAGCCTATCAAGAATGATGCAAATGAAAACCAAAACTGTATTGAATTAATTCTGATTCATAATAGGACAGAATATAGCATAGAGCAGAACTATAGATCAAAGAACACCACAAGATTTCCAAGATTGTAAACCTTACAGAAGCAAATGGTCCTATCTCTCTCCAATGTAACAGCTGATTAATTCAAATCACTTACTTTTTGCTTGGTAGCCAAACACTGTAACCACTGTGTCACCAGGGTCCTGATACAGTCTAGTGTCAGGCTATCGTCTAGATAGGAGCTGAAGATGCAGAGTAGTCAAACTTTAGGCTGCTAGCCCAAAAGTTTACTTGTAGGAGTAAGATGTGGCAGTCTGGTTAATCTGCTCTTTGACAGGTTTTTTTCTCTAGTATTATTTAGTTTGGAAATGTAAAATTCAGTATTCAAAATAATGTTTTTCTTAGTTATACATTGTTTTTAGACAGTAGATTCAACGTTTGAGAGAACAACGCTGGGTAGGCAAAAATGATGGAAGTTGAGCGAATCCTCAGCTATCACAACAGGAGGAACTCAATATCACTGGAATTTAATACATAAAAGTAATATTGTTGTTGCTTTGTTCTGTTAAGCTGGATCTGACTCACAACTGACCCTGCAGCAGGTTTTCAGAGGCAATAAATTGCACAGGAGGAGATTGCCCATTTTTTCTTCGATGGGACAGGTGGTGGATTCAAACCACGTGCCTTCATGCTGGCAGTGTAGCTCTATTTGGCCACTGCAGCACCCTAAAATTTCTATTAGGACTGTTTTACTTATAAGAAGATAAAACTATATAAGAAACTACTAAAAAAAATTAAAAGTAATTGTCTCTTGCAGACTTGAAGAAAACTGTCCTTTTTTGGTAATTTAATGTTTATGATTTGTGACTGTGATGGTTGCTATTATTTTCCATCAAGTGACTTTCTATGCATAGGGACCCTATGTACAGCAGCTCTGAAGCCTGCGCTGTCCTGAAACAGTCTCACTGACTCAGACACAACTACTCCTATTGCTCCAGTTACTGTATCAATTCATCTCATCCAGGGTCTTCCTTTCTTGCAATGTCCTTCCACCCTTCCAAGCATGATGTCCTTCTCCAAGGATTGATCCCTTCTGGCCACTTGTCCAAAGTATGTGAGATAGAGCTTCAAAATTCTTGCCTCCAAGGAGAAAGTTGGTTTCACCCTCTCCAATACAGACTTGTTTATTCCTTTGACAGTCCATGATATGTTCAATGCTCTTCAGCACCACAACTCAAAGGCATCAATTATTTCTTCTGTCATCCTTAGTCATAGTCTAGCTCTCTAATGCACAGCAACTAATTGCAAAGATCATGGCCTGGATCAGTCCCACCTTAGTACCTAAACTGACATAATTATTCCTCAGTACTCTGGAGAGGTCCCTAATTTGT
>NW_006399948.1:1677741-1692621 GCF_000299155.1 Elephantulus edwardii
ACCTCCGCAAACCCCACCCCCTAGCCCCAAATATAATCCACTCTACAACCCTCATTGCATAAGGAGCACAATAGTTGTATTTCTTTTAAGGCTGTTTTGTTTATACTTTTACATGTTCAAAATACACTTAATATATTTTGGCCAACAACATAGTTAAAATGTATCAGTTCTTTATTTCCTTTTAGTTATCCAGTTTTCATATATATATATGGCAATTAAAAAGATCATGGCTTAAGACTGGAGAGTTCTTCCTTAAAACTGTTCTTGGTAGATCTGAAAGTCTGACTTAAGGTTAGTCAGTATCCTTTCTTAAACAGCAAATTAAGTCAACTCTCCAACTACCTTACTTAAAAGATGGCTACTCTTGAATGATTACGCCGAAGAAGAAGAAGAACCACAAAGAGATGAATGGGCATCAGAAACTCCAACAATGGGTTTAAGCACAGCAGAGGCAATGAGTCTGGTGCAGAATAGATCAGTGTTTCATTCTGTTTCATAGGATCCCCTATGAATTGTAGCATACTTAAGGAAATATAACAAAAATTCAAAACCACCCATGGCCAGATAGTCAATAAATAAAGACAATTCTACACTATTTAGTCTAAAGAATTATTTAAAATACTCAACCTTTCCATGTTCTTGCCAAGTGAATAACAATGCTATGAAACATTGGTGTACAAATTGCTGTCTATGTTTCAGTTCTAATTTCCTTGGGGTATATTCCTAGTAGTAGAATAACTAGGTCATATGGAGTTTGTATGTTCAATTTTTTGAGAAAACTCCAAAATAGTTAAACTGATAAAACCAAAATGATGGTACAATTTTACAATTCCACCACCAGTGTGTGAGAGTTTCCACCTATCCACAACCTCTCCAACATTTATTGCTGGCTGTCAAACTTTGCTACTGCTACTGGTGTGTGATGGAATCTCATTGTGGTTTTGATTTGCAGCTCTCTTATTTCCAGTGATTTTGAGCATTTTTTTCATGGATTGAGAAACTGTGGAACATTCACAAAATGGAATACTATGTAACATGGAGGAGTGACAATTTTAAAAAATACTACATAACTTGGGAGAGACTAGAATGTATAACACTGAGTGAACTAACTCAGTCTCATAAGGACAAATAACACACAAAACTATTACTGTAAAAATAGAAGGATAACTAGTAGAACATGTATGGTAGCACAAGGGAGGAGAATGTAGGAGCAGAAGGGAGAGGATTGGGTAGGGGCGAAACCACATGGTTGCACAGTTTTAATCAGAGGCATAAAGAGGTTAGGGCAATAGGAAGAACCCAGGTAAAAAGATAGGGTAATGATGGCAAGGTCCAATGGCAATTAATTTTATAAAACATAATACATGAGAATATATGGAACACAATATGAATTAAGAATAGTGTAAAACACAATGTATACAAACTTTATAAGCAAATCAATAAAAAATTAAAAAAAAAGATCTTCAGGAAACTAACCAAAGCTTTACACTTAACCAAACCTTGCTGTCTATCCATAAACCATTGCCTACAAGACCAGCCTGTTACCCCAGGCCCTTGTTGTGACCTTACCTGCTTTGCATGCTGTGTTCTCTCTAAAGGACTGTCAGCTTTATCAATCTCTTCTATGAAAGCTATTTTCTTTTCTGTGTGTCTTATCTTACTGGTAAAAACAAACTCTGGCTACATTTAACATAGATCCCTAATATAGAAAGTGTACTTTGCACAAGATCATATAGTTCCCCTGCATTTCAATTTAGCTTGTTATCATGTTGCTAAAAAAAAGAAGTTTCCTCTTTAAAATGTCTTTGCAGAACTGCTTAGAGTTATAGTATCACTAACCTACTTTTATTAAGCATAAATATCACCAGATTTTACTTTTTGCTCTTGCCTAATAGAATATTATTCTTGAAAAGAACTTCAGCCAGGCTCATCAAGTGTTACACTGCTTTCTGATGTTTTATGTATAAGTCTGAGGTCAATGTGGAGAATACAATGTTCTGTCAATAGACACTAAAGGAAAATATTTTTGTTCACTAGGAGGAATTAGTATGTTGCATTATTTTAAGCTGCAAAGTGTAGAACTTTTTTATTGACCCATCTTGAAAGTCTGTTTATCCAATAACAAAAAATTGCAAGTGATTTTTCCATTTTATTTAAATCATAAGGCATAAAGTTAGATGCTTTTAATTGTACTCTTGTATTTCATAAGAAAATGCCCTCAAGTAAGCCTGAGGCAAATGGTAAGCTGTTGACAGTTCCTCTGGAAAAACTTCATTTGATTACAGTAGTGTCTTTTTCTTTTCCCTCCTAAATATTAAAAAGAAGATAAAGTTTCTAAGACTCACAGAAACTATCACAGAGAGTTTTGTCCTTCCTTTTCAACATGTTATAGCACATTTTGTACATAAAGTTATAAAAGACTACTTTCAGCAAAGTGGTTCATGTTCTAATCCAAAAGAACTTGATCTCCCTTGGAAGGGATCCTAGAAAAATGAATCAGAGGTAGGTTTTTTTGGCTACCTTTGCACATGAATTTCTTCGGAGTAGTGCAGAAATCAATGGTTTCCTTAAATAAAATACTCCAGGGACAGAAGAAACCGGAGCCTGGCTCAGTTCCTAGAATTTGTGTTTTGCTTGTACAATTACTCTTTAGCCAGAACTTCCAAAGTCAAGTTTTCCCTGCACCCTTATTTTACATTTATAATCAAAAGGAATAAGTACCTAAACTCAGATTGAAAAGTCTGATGCTGTCAGCTGTTCTCATCTCAGTATTATCAAATCTTTATGCTCTGCACTGTGATCTATGACAAGCAAACTGGCGTCAAATTGAGCAGCAAACCACTCAACTTCTGAGCTTATTCAACTTACTTAATATTTTAGTTCAGATGAATGCATTCCTACATGAATCATCCATAAACTTTTATGTCCTTTTTTTCCCTCTTCTCCTGACTTGTCTTTGTATTCCTTGAGTTAAATAATTCATCTACCATTTGATCTTAGAAGTCTTGAACAAAAAGATTGGTAGTTCAATCCACCAGCTGTTTGTGGGAGATAGATAAAGCTATCTCCTCCTTTTAAGATTTCTAGTCTTGGAAATCTAATGGGCGGTTTTCAAGGATAGGAATCAAATTGATGGAGTGAGCTTGGTATATGTGGATTACTTCATTTATTTAAAAAATCATTATATAATATAGTAATTACTATTCATCATTGAAAAGTCAGTGGTTTAAATATTCCAGAAGCTCTTTGGAAGAAAGAACAGCGTTTTTATCCTACAAAGATTTATAGTCTCAGAAACCCAATGGAAGGTTACTCTAACTCTGAACTAATTGAATAAGTGTTGGATTTTTTTTCTTTCTATTTCTTTTTTACCATAACTAAATTAAAGGATTTTAGGCCTCTTGAATATCTTCCTGTGTATTTAATAGGACATTTGATCTATTTCCTTGTAAAGTTTTCCAAATTTTATCTATGCAGTTGGGTAAGTTTTCCAAAGTTTCCTCAGTATACAATGTTTTTATTGTGGCTATTTTTGTTTGGCTCTAAAATCAACACTCTTGGTACCAGCAGCCAGGAAATTAAAAGATGAATTGCACAGGGGAAAGTCTACTGTCAGAGATCTCTCCAAAGTACTGAAGAGCAACGATATCAGTCTGGAGACTAAGGTGCGTCTGATACAGGCCATGGTATTTGCAAGCTATCCCTAATGACTAGGGATGATAGAAGGAGAATTGCTGTCCTTTGAACTTTGGTGCTGAAGAAAAGTTTTGAATATACCATGGACTACTAGTAGAACAGTTTCATCCTGGAGAGGGTGAAGGCATGCTGCTCCATGGAGGCAAGGATTCTGAAGCTCTGTCTGACATATTTTGGACATGTTGCAAGGAGAGACCAGTTCCTAGAGAGGAATTTCATGCTTGGGATGGTGGAGGGACAGTGCAGGAGAGGAAGACCCTTGATGAGATGGATTGATTCAGTCACTGGGATAATAGGGATAGGCATGTTGGAGTGAATGAAATTGGCAAGGGATAGAACTGGGCTTAGGGCTGTTGTACATAGGGTCGCTATAAGTAACAGGCAACTTGACGGCACATAACAATGACAACAACATGTACCGCCGAGTTGTACCCAACCCATAGCTGACCTTCCTGTGAGTTTTCAGAGGCTATAAATTGCATGGGAGGAGACTGCCCATCTTTCTCCAGTAGAGCAGCTGGTAGATTTGAACCACGGGCTTTTGGGTTTGGAGTGCAGCTCCTGGTCACTAGAACTTCCTAATAAATAGGTAAAAGATAATGGTAGGAAAGGGACAATGTTAAGGTTCATGAGAAAGTAATCATAAAAACTAACTTTAATTAATTAATTACTAACAGTTTAACATGCTTTAGATTGTTTAGCCCTTAAGATAATTGCAGGATGTGTCAGAGACAATAAGACTGGCTCAAGATAGAGGGTGATCTGGTGGCTCAGTGGCAAGAATAAATACTGTAATCCCAAAGGCACACTGTTTGAGGCTACCAGCTGCTCTGAGGGAGAAGAATGGGTAAACTCTTGGAAACCCACCACAGAATGGGTCCATTCTGACTCTATAGCACACCACAACAAGGGACTTGATGGCACATTAACAACAACAACAACAACATAATTGTTTAATCTTTACTCAATAGCAGGGAGTGCTGATCAGAAATGATTCATACTGATCCTACAGTGGGTTTTCAGAGGCAGTAAATTACACAGGAGATTACTCATCTTTCTCCCCTGGAACAGCTGATAAATTCTGTGTACCGTTAAAATATAAAAAGGCAGTAATGTCTGACTACATCTGCAGGCTGCTGGCTATTGTGAATCGGTTTTATGCTGGCTGATGGATTCTCATGCTCTTCAGGGTCATGTCCCTCGGGCCAAATGTTAATTGATTTTGGGATGAACATTCTTTTAAGTGGTACAGAAGTAGTCTATCTATTTGCTGTATAAGAAACTTGGAGTTGCTGTAAAACTTGGAGTTGTGTGGATTAGGTGTGTTGATTCAGATTTGGAAGCAAGGGTGGCATCCACTTCCTAAATCACATACCTATGGAAGCTTTATGATGGCCATTGTATTCAAAGGTTGCTTGGGCCCAAGGGCCTACTGCTATTGATATTTCATCTTGGAGGAGTATTCTTCTAAATTGTACAACACTCTTCTGTCAATTTACTGTACTAAGGTAATCTGGGTTTCCTGTGAAGCTGAACCTCGTGTAATCAGGGGTCAAATGCCATAATGGTTGCTCATGGTGGACAGTGTTTGGTGGAACACTCAGTTTAAGACAGAATTAAAAGGAGTGGCATCCACTCCCTAAACCACATGCCCCTGGAAACTCTATCAAACTGGACAAATGGTAATAGTTACAGAAAGTTTCTTAAGATCCTTGACTCGATGGCAACGAACAACAACCACCACATTTAGATTGTTGGCACTATTTCATATCACTAAGTCACCAGTACTCCCTTAGTATAACTATTTCATGTGTTGCTCTTAGGAGTCACTGAGGGAGTATGCCTCAGAACGACACTATAAATAGTCAAGTCTGCTGTGAGGGACCTCTCAAGAGTACTGAACAGCAATGACGTCAGGCTGGAGACTAAGGTGTGCCTGATCTGGGCTACCAAGATTACCTAAGTATAGCAAATTGAGAGAAGAGTGAAGAGTGCTGTATGACTTAGAAGAGTGTTCCTCCAAAATATAATAATATGAGGCCCAAGGATCCTCCTGGAGGTATTGTTGACACTAAACAAGAGGCTTAAATCAAAGAAAATCACGCAATATTCCAAACTACTGACAACCCAGAACAAGAGCATCCATGCAAATCCAGTAAGTATGAAGAAAGGATACAAGCCTGAAACATACCCTTCTTGATTTTAAACCATGCAGTGTTCCTTTGTTCTGTTTGGACAATAGCTTTTTGGTCTAGGTATAGATTTCATAAGGGTAATTAACCATTCTGGATTTCCATTCTCCTCAGTGTTAGCTATAATTCATAATGCTTTGCACAACCAAATGCTTTAGCATGGTCAGTAAAACAAATAAGCATTCTTCTGGTATTTTTTTATGTCAGCCAAGATGCATCTGGTACCATGGCTTCTTCTAAATCCAGCTTGCACTTCTGGGAGTCCTTTTTAAATGTACTGATCTAGCCATTTTGGGATGATCTTAAGAAATATTTTGCTTGCATGTAATATTAGTGATATTGCTTAATATTTTCCACATTCTGTTTGGATCACCTTTCTTGGGAATGGCTATAAATAAGAATTGCACATAGCATATATTTTTGGTTCTTGTTAGGTGACATATAGTTGAATATGATTCACACTGACCCTATGAACAATAGATGTGAACCCTGTCCTATCTCGTGTCGTCCTCACAATCTCTGACATACTTGAGCCCATTGCTGTCGTTACTGTATCAGCCCATCTCACTGAGGGTCTTCTTTCCTTTTGCAGTCTCTCCATCTTTAATCAGGTCTCTCTACAAGGAATAGTGCCTCCTAGCAACATGGCAAATATGTGAAATGAAGCTTTTTAATATTTGCCTCCAAAGAATACTCTGGCTGAACCTTCTCTAAGGTAGATTTGTTTGTATTTTTGGCCACAGAATCCATAGAATATTCAATGCTTTTCTCCAGCACCACAACTTTAAGGTGTCAGTTCATCTTTCATGCTTACTCATTGTCCAGCTCTAAGATGACTAGCAAATGACTGCAAAGATCATGGCCTGAATTAAGTATACCTTAGTCTTCAAACTGATATCAATGTTACCCAGTAATTTGGAGAGGTCCTTGACTACATACATTCCCAGTGCAATACTGATATCCTGACAACTAGTAAAAAGCATATAGATTGTGGATCCAAGTAAGATGAAGTTGTTGAAAATTTCAGTCTTTTATCTATCTATCATGATGTTGCATATGAGTTTAGCAGTGAAATTTTTTGGTTTTTTGACACTGAGACGCAACCCATATTGAAGATTTTAGCTGTGATATTCTCCAGTAACATTTCAAGCCCCACGTATTTTCAGCAAGAAAGGTTATATCATCTGTGTGTTGTTGTTATGTTGCATCGAGTTTCCTGAGACTCATAGTTACCTTTTGAACACTAGCTCTGAACCTTACCCTATTCAGAGCCTCTGCTGTCCCTCCAACCTTCCAAGCATGAGGTCCTTCTCCAAGGACTGGTCTCTCCTGGCCACATGCCCAAAATACATGAGATGGAGCTTCAAATTCCTTGCTTTGATTAGTAACAATATGGAGAGATACTTAGGGCTTGGGATTTAAGTGAAGTAAAGAGTAGTGGGGCCCACCATCTGAGAGGTATAGGAGGTCTGCTCAGTGAGAGGAACATGTTTGACCTGGGAAAGGTGGTGCCATTGGGGGTTACTTATGACCTTAAACAGAGTTAGGATGCCTGTGTTAAGGTTGTCTTAGCATGGTTGAAGAGTTTTGAGTGTACGCTGTTTGATGAGGAAAGCATCTCCCGAGGCAACTCCAACTCTCTGTCTAGATTTTCAGGCGAGGGTCTGGGTATGCAGCAGTCTGTGTGTTCCTGGAGTAATTGTCTGAGGAATGACAGGAAGATATGATGCTAATAAAGGGCGTCCAGTGGGTTGGTTATGGTTCAGCAGAAACAGTTGGCTGTACATCAAATCAAAGGGGCTCAGAAAGAATGGTGAGCAGGATGCTGCTCGGATATGGGCTAAGTCAATAGGAAGTATGGTGATGCTTTCCACAGTCTGTTTCCAGGACAGACCTGTTTGTACTTTTGTCGGTTCAATACTCTTTTCCAGCACCATAACTCAAAGACATTAATTCTTCTGTCATCCTTAGTCATTGTCCACCTCTCTAATGTATAGCAAGTAATTGTAAAGACTATGGCTTGGTTCAGGGACACCTTAGTCCCCACACTAAGATCACTATTCTTGATACTTTGGAGAGGTTGTTGACAATAAACATCCCCAATGCAATTTGTGTTTTTATTTCTTGACTACCGGTGCCAAGAGTGTTTATTGTGGAATCAAACAAGCTGAAATTGTTAAGAACTTCAATTTCTTCTCCATCCAATTGGCCCTGTGGGGAGAATCTTTGTCTTCTTGACGTTGAGCTTCAGTCCATATTGAAGACTACACTCCTGATCTTCTGTAGTAAACATTGCAGGTCTTCACAGATTATTGATGAGTCATCTTCCAATCCTGATGCCACACTCTTCCAGCTCTTCTTCTCATAGAGCCCAGCTTCCCAAATGATCTGTTCTATATATAGACTGAAAAAGTACAGGAATAGGACATATTGTTAATACACTCCTTTCTTGACTTTGAACTATGCAGTGTTTGTTTTCTCTGTTTTAAGGACTACCTCCTGGTCTGAACACAGTAAGCACAATCAAGTGTTCTGGGCTTGCCATTCTTCTCAAGTTTATCTACAATTTGTTGTGATCCACAGAGTCGAATGCCTTTGCATAGTGAATGAAACACAGATAGGCATTCTTCTGGTACTCTCTGCTTCTGGCCAAGATATATTTGATATTGGTGATAATATCTCAAGTGTCATGGCATCTTCTAAATTCAGCTTATACTTATGATGGTTCTGTGGATACATAGCTCCAGGATAATCTTCAGCGGCATTTTGCTTGCATGTGGTATTAATGATATTGTTTAATAATTTTGACACTGTGTTGGGTCACCATTTTTGGGAATAGGAATAAATATAGTACAACCACTGTGAAAGGCAATTCAACATTTTTTCAAAAAGCTGAACCTAGAAATCCTATAGGACCCAGATATTACCCTACTAAGAATATATCCTAAGGAAAATAGAAGTCAGACAAAAACAGATATTTTTACACAAATGTTCATCACAACATTATTCAGAACAAGAAGAAAAAATAGAAAGAGAAGATGAATGGATTAAGAAAATATGACACATTCATACAATGGAGTATTTTGCAGCACTAAGAAGCAAAACTTTTGTAAAATATAATTTAACCGGGGAGCATTTAGACAGAATCATGCTGAATGAACTATCTCAGCCTTATAAGGATATTTGTTGTTGTTATGTGCCGTCGAGTAGCTTGAGACTCATAGCGACCCTATGTATAGCAGCCCTAAACTCTGCTCTGTCCCGTGTCAATTGCATTGTCTCCGACACAGCCATCCCCATGGCCCCAGTCATTGAATCAATCCACCTCATGGAGAGCCTTCCCCTCCTGTGCTGTCCTTCCACCCTCCCAAGTATGATGTCCCTCTCCAAGGACCTGTCCCTGCTTACAACATGTCCAAAGTATGTTAGACAGAGCCCCAGAATCCTTGCCTCCAGGGAGCCGCCCTGGTTAACCCTTTCCAGGATGAATCTGTTTGTTTTCCTAGCAGTCCATGGTGCCCTCAATACTCTTCTCCAGCACCACAGCTCAAAGGCATCAATTTTCCTTCTATGCTCCTTAGTCACTGTCCTGCTCTCTGATGCATAACAAGTGATAGCAAAGACCATGGCCTATATCAGACACACCTTAGTCTCCAGAGAGACATCATTGTTCTTCAGTACTTTGGAGAGGTCCCTAACAGCAGACTTTTCCATCGTAATGCATCTTTTAATTTCCTGGCTACTGGTGCCAAGAGGGTTGACTGTGGAGCCAAGCAAATTAAAGCTGTTAAAAATCTCAATCTCTTCACCATCCATTCTGATGCTGCCAATTAGTCCAGTGGTGAGACTCTTTGTCTTCTTGACATTGAGGCTCAATCCATATTGGAGGCTTCAGTCCTTGACTCTCTGCAACAAGCACTTCGGGTCCTCCTCAGTTTCAGCAAGCAGGGTTGTGTCATCTGCACAACGCAGATTTTTTATGAATCATCCACCAATCTTGACATTACACTTCTCCTCATCGAGCCCAGCCTCCAGGGTGATCTGTACTGCATACAGGTTGAAAGATATGGAGACAGGACACATCCCTGTCGTATGCCCTTCCCAATTTTGAACCATGCAGTGTTACCCTGCTCTGTTCTGACTACTGCCTCATGGTCTAAGTATAGGTTTCGCATTCGCACAATTAAATGTTCTGGGATTCCCATTTTTCTCAGAGTCAGCGACAGTTTGTTATGACCCACACAGTCAAATGCCTTTGCATAATCAATGAAACACAGATAGACATTCTTCTGGTATTCCCTGCTTTTAGCTAAGATCCACCTAACACCAGCTACAATATCACTAGTACCACGACCCCTTCTAAACCCAGCCTGAACTTCTAGCAGCTTTCTGCTGATGTGCTATTTCAGTCGTTTTTGGATAATCTTCAGTAGAATCTTGCTTGCATGTGAAATCAATAATATTGTTCTATAGGTTCCTATAGGATCCACACTCTGTTGGGTCACCCTTCTTTTGAGATGGGAACAAATATAGATCTCTTCCAGTCAGTTGGCCAAGTGGTTGTTCTCCACATTTCCTAGCACAACTTGGTTAGCACTTCGAGGGAAGCATATTTTAGCTGAAATATGCCAATTGGTTTACCATCTATTCCTGGGCCCTTATTTTTTGCTATTTCCTTCAAAGCAGCCTGAACTTCTTCCTTCATCAAAATGGGCTCTTGCTCATATGTTGTTTCATAAAATTCTTCTGTGACTGTCAATTCCTTTTGATACAGTGACTCAGTATATTCTTTCCGTCTTCTTTTAATACTTCCTGGATCATTTAATATTCTGCCTAAAGCATCCTTGATTATAGCATCTCGAGGTTTGAATTTGTTCTTCAGTTCCTTGAGCTTACAAAACGCTGAGCGAGTTCAGCCCTTTTAATTTTCTGACTCCAACTCCTTGCACATTTCATTGTAATATTTTACTTTGTCATCCCGTGCTGCCTTTTGAAATCTTCTATTCAACTCTTTGGTATCTTGAATTCTTCCTTCTGCTTTGGCTTCTCTGCACTCCTGTTCAATTTTCAGATTCTCTTCTGACATCCATTTTGGTCTTCGATTCCTCTTCTGTCATTGCAATGACTGTTTGCACTCTTCCTGGATGATACCCTTGATATCCTCCCACAACTCATCTGGTCTTCGCTCATTAGTGTTCAAGGCCTCAAACCTGTTCTTGAGATGGTTCTGAAATTCAGGTGGGATAGACTCCAATTCATATTTTGGTTGCCTTGGATTTGGTTTAATTTTCCTCAGCTTCAGCTTGAACTTTACATGAGTAGTTGATGGTCTGTTCCACAATGAGCTCCTGGCCTAGTTTTCACAGCTGATATTGAGATTCTCCAGTGGTGCTTTCCACAGATGTAATTGATCTCATTCCTATGCATACCATCCTGTGAAATCCATGTATGTAATTTGCGTTTATGTCTCTTAAAAACGTATTTGCAACAGAACAAGAAGGCAAGCAGCTTTAACCCAAGACCACCAGTAAAGTGATAAACTGTCCTCCCTTTCCCCCTTCACATCAATGCTCCTGTTCAGCATGAAGAAGCCAGAGAGTCTGTATGCTGTTCCCAAATCAATAAGACGGTTGGTTTAATCACCATTGGAATATACTTACCATCCCCCTGTAGCATCTGGTCCTCACTGGATCCTTTTCATTTCCTTCACCTGCTCCCCCCACCATCCAAATTGTGCAGCTCTGCAACTGCACCCCTGCAATTTTCATCCCTACACATCCTCACCCTTCTGCTCCCAACCCTCACCTCCTTGTAACCCCAATATGTTTTTCCCAATAAAATTTAAAAAAACACAAAAGAAAAAAAATAAACCACACGTATTTGCAATGAATAAGTCATTGATTGTGCAAAGTTCAATAATTCTTTCTCCAGCTCCATTTCTGTCACTGAGTCCATGTTTTCCAACTACTGAATCTTCTTCTCTTTTTCCAACTTTTGCATACCTGTCACCCATTATAATCTATGCACTTTGATTGCATGTTTGATCAATCTCCCATTGAAAAAGGTGGTAAAAGTCTTCTATTTCCTCTTCCTTGGCTATGGTTGTCTTTGCATATATCTGAATGATAGTTGTATTCACTGGACTTCCTTGTATGCATATGGATATTATTCTGTCACTCACAATATTGTACTTCAAGATGGATCTAGAAATGACTTTCTTAACTATGAAAGCAACTCCATTTTTCCTCACCTTTTCATGTCCAGAGTAATGTATCATATGATCATCTGACTCAGAATGCCCATGCCAGTCCATCTCATCTCACCAATGCCTAATTTGTC
Source organism: Elephantulus edwardii (assembly GCF_000299155.1). Lineage (NCBI taxonomy): Eukaryota > Metazoa > Chordata > Mammalia > Macroscelidea > Macroscelididae > Elephantulus > Elephantulus edwardii. Next base: position 1,689,969 of record NW_006399948.1, read on the forward strand.
AATATTTATGCGTTTCATTTCTTCCTTAACAACATCTAATTTTCCTATATTCATGGTTTTCATATTCCATGTCCCAATCACTACAGTCTGCTTACAACTCTTCTTCTTCTCTTGTATTTCCATACTTGAAAGCTCCACCTCTGTTGCCCTTTCTGTTATTCTACATGTGTTCTCTTGTACATAGGGTTTTTAAAGACCTGCTATTTCAGAAGTGGATGACCAATCCTTCTTCCTAGTCTGTCTATATAAGGACATATACTACATAAAATCGTTAATTGTAAAAATAGAAGGATAACTAACAAGGTGTGTATAAAAGTACAAAATGAGAAAGTGTTACAGAGAGGGAGAAAATGGGGAAGGACAGAAAAAACCCACTAAACATTAATATAATAGAGTTTGGTAGGCAGAAGAAGGTGGAATGTGAAGAAAATGGAAAAGATCCAATGGGTATCTGAGAATATGAAGTAATAGTAGGCACAGTCCAACAATGATTCCTTTATAAAACACAGTGTATATATGAATAATCATTCACAATGTGAATCTATAAACATAATATACATGAATGATGCATAATATATATGATTTTTTATGCAAATCAATAAAAAATAAAAATATAGTGGTAAAATATTACCGCAAACTATTTGATGCCGGCAGTTAGGAGATTAAGAAACATATTACACTGGGAAGGTCAGTAGTCAGGGACCACTCCAATTTATTGAAGAGTAATGATGTCAGTTTGAGAACTAAAGTGTGCCTGATTCAGGTCCTAGTCTTTTTAATAACTTGCTGTGCATCTTAGAGCTGGGTGACAGAAAAGGAATTGCCAGAATTGAGTCATGGTGCTGGAGAGAAACACTGAATATCAAGAAAAAACAAATATGTTTTGGAGAGGGTGTAGCCAGTGTGCTCTTTAGAGGAAAGAATGGTGAGGTCTCATCTCATACACTTTTGGTATGTTGTTAAGAGGGGCTATTCCTTGGAGAGAGACATGATTCTAGGAAGGGTAGAGGGTCAGCAAAAGAGAGGAAGACCCTCAACCAGGTGGATTGATATGGTGACTGCCACAATGGGTTCTAGTGTGTCAAGAAGTGTGAGGATGACATAGGATAGGGCAGATATAAGAACTTTTGTCCAGAGGGTTGCTATGAGTTGTACTTGACTCAATGGCACCTAACAACAACAACAAAATTGATCACTTTCAATCAAAGTCAAAGAATAGTGAGGAAAATCAAAGACTCAAACAATCTAAAAGACTAGTGAGCTATTCAAATCAAATCACAACATTCACAATGTTAAGACCAAGAAAACTAGATGATGCCATTACCACCCACACTGATCAATAATAAAATAAAGTCTTAGATAAAGAGCTAGGAAAAAAATGTGGAACAAAATTTAAAAATAAGTAAAAGAATAGACAGAATAGACACTGATTTTATAGAGGCTGGTGGAGCCTCCAAAATTATGGCCATTTAAACACCCATGAAACCTGGAACTGAATTCACCCCTAGGGATCAACTTTGCATCAAATAATGTTGTTATATATCAGCAAGTCAGGAACCAACTTATAGCTATTTCTTCAGTGTGTGTAAAGAGGCAGTAAACCACACAGGAGTAGATTGTCCATCTTTCTCTTGTGGAACTGTTGTTGGCTACAAACTTCGTGGTTTTGGATTGACATTGCAGCTCTTCACCACTAGGAAACCAGTGGCAGACCATAACCTCTTTAGTAAGCAAGGACTACCATCATTCTGTCTTTTCAGAAAATGGATCAGAAAGCAAAAGGTGAGCTTCTGCATTTGAATTCTGCTTTTGAATGTTAGTGTTATGCTCCATCCTCAGTGTGTTCTAATGAGCAAAACTGTGTAAGACAAGGATAGCTCACCTGAGGCCTGCAGGGAAAGACAAATGATAACTCATCTCATCAATGTGTGGCACTAAGTCAGCCCTCTGGAATTGGGATGAAATCTGAAGACCAGAGGGAGAAACTCATTGACTCAAACTAATCTTCTTTGATCTCATCAGAATGGAGACTAGAAACAAATTAAGGTAATTTTTTTCTTTTTTAAAAAATATATTTATTTATTTTTCATTTCAGTGAACATCTACAGAGATTTTGAAATTCCATTCATTCACTGTTGCACCCTTCTCCCCGCCCACACTCCCTCCCCCCATCCCCCCTGTTTGCGCCTCTCCTTAAAAAGCAAAAGAAAAACTCCTTCATTGGTACACAATTAAGGTAAATTTTAAGGAAATAACACTATAGGTCCTTCAGATTAAGATTTTTGGCTGACAGATACTAAAATCCTGAAAATTCCAACAATAGAAGATTAAAGGGATTTTATCTATATGAGAGGGTTACTATTTCTTCTTCATTGTTGCCAAAATAATGAAGAAGGAATAGTAGTCAGAAAGTATGAAATTGGTGATTGAAATGAGGCTGGATATAAAATGACCAAATTTTGTATTTTCAATTTTTTATTCATTGCAAATACCTTTTTAAAAATAAGTCATGCTTCTTTTCTGAGAAAACACCAAATGGCGGATGACGCCGGTGCAGTGGGAGGGCCTGGAGGCCCTGGGATGGGAGCCCGCGGCGGTGTCCGCGGAGGCTTCGGTAGCGGTCTGCGGGGTCGGGGCCGCGGCCGTGGACGGG
>NW_006399948.1:1693391-1709311 GCF_000299155.1 Elephantulus edwardii
AAAAAAAAAAAAAAAAGTCATGCTTGACTCAATGACAATCAACAACAACATAACAATTCATATTGAGTCTCGTACAATGCATGAGCATTATGTTTTATAAAATCAATCACTATTGGACCTTGACTATCATTACTCAAATATTTTAGGTCCCTGCTGGAACCTTCCAACTTCCTTTACCCGTTCCTTCCACTCACCAAACTGTGCAATCCTGTGGTTTGCCCCTACTCAACCTCACCTCTCTGCTCCCACCTTTTCCCCCTTTGGTACTCAAACATGTTTTGCTAGTTATTCTTCTATGTTTACCATAATGGTCTTATGCAATATTTGTCCTAATGTGACTGTGTGAGTACATTTAGCATAATGCTCTCCAGTTTGTTCAAGTTATGTAGTATTTTTCAAAATGATTGCTCCTGACTGCTGCATGGTATTCTTTTGTGTGAATGTATCACAATTTCTCAATCTATTCCATTCTAGTTGCACATTTGGGCTGTTTCCATGTTCATGATATTGTGACTCACTACTATGAAGATTGGTGTACAGATCTCCATTTGTATCTCAGTTCTAATCCCCTTGGGGTATATTCCTAGGAGTGGAGTATCTGAGTCATATGGAATTTCTATGTTCAACTTCTAGGGGATATGCCAAACTCTCTTCCAGAGTGGTTGTACTATTTTGTAATCCTACCAAGAATGTATGAAGATTCTCACCTCTCCACATCGTCTCCAATATTCATTACTTGCTGCCATGCTCAACTTTGCCATTACTACAGGGATAATATGGTATTTCATTGTGATTTTGATTTGCATCTCTGCTGTCAATTATTTTGAGTATTTCTCCATGGGTTGGTTCATCATCCAAATGTCTTCCGCTGTGAAAAGTCTTTCCCACCACAACAAGATAAAAGTAAATAATCCAATAGAAAAATGGGCACAGGATATGAACAGGCACTTCACCGAAGACGACATTCAGATGGCTAATAAGCACATGAAGAAATGTTCAAAATCCCTAGTTCTAAGAGAGACGCAAATTAAAGCAACCATGAGATATCAGCTCACCCCAGTCAAAATAGCAAAATTAACAGAACAGCAAGCAACAAATGCTGGCAAGGTTGTGGAGAAACTGGAACCCTTATTCACTGTTGGTGGGAGTGTAGAATGGTGCAACCACTGTGGAAGGCAGTATGGCACTTTATCAAAAAGTTGCAAATAGAGATACCATTTGACCCATCAATTCCACTACTGAGAATATACCCCAAAGAGACCATAACTGACATCCAAGCAGATATATACACACCCATGTTTATCGTGGCTTTGTTCACAATAGCAAGGAGTTGGAAACAGCCTAAGTGCCCATCAACAAACAAATGGATAGAGAAGCTGTGGTATATTCACACAATACAATACTATGCTGCATTGAAAAACATGGAACTCATGCAATATTATTCAAAATGGGCGACTCTGGAGGACATTATGCTGAGTAAAGTAGCCCAGTCACAAAAAGACAAATACTGCATGGTGCAGCTGTTATAAAACAAGACTTATGTTGGAGTTGGGGAGAGACTGAGAAAGACGGGTTCAATAAGGCATACTGCACTGAAACAGATAAGGGAGAAACTGTTTAAAAGGTATATGTGAATAGGTATTTTTGTCATGACAGGAGTCTGGAGTGAAGGCTACATGGTGGAGTGGAGTGGACCTGGGGGGGTATTTGTAAAACAATGAAAAAATTTTTCTATTACTTTTCCAAGAGGGTAGTGTTTGGGGGAGGGGAGGAGGGTTGGGAGGGGAGAAATGTATGTACAACAATGAATGAATAGAAATTCAAAGTCTCTGTAAATTATTACTGCAATTGATAATAAGTTTAAATTTAAAAAAAAATTTAACTTAGTGTAAGGAAGGCAATGGATTTATAACTGCTCTTGCTAATAACACTATATCATGGCATGGAGAAGAAATAGTGGAACTGTATCCACATTTACAATATCCTTCTTAACAAAACCATTTATGGAAAATAGGAACTGCATTGGAACATGTATCTCTGGATTGGAAATGATCATATTGTTAATATTTCTAGCCTTATCTTAAAAGATTATAGTGTTCAAAATTATTTAAATTTTTCCCTCTTTTAACAACTGGGATCTAGATGGAAGAGAAAAGACCAGAGAATGGCCAAAAATATTGGGGCAATTATTGCTGCCAGTTTAGGGCCTGTGTCAGGAAAAGGAAGTAAGTCTTACTCATAAACAATGCCACCCAAAGGTAATAAAGGAGGTCAGAATTGCTTCAACTGTGGAAAACTGGGCCACTTCAGTAGGCAGTGTCAAGACGAGAGCCACAGATATGCAAGGGAGTAGAGAGGAAGCTCCCACTCACTTGCTTTAAGTGTGGATCTGAAGGACACATGGCCAAGGGTGGTCCACATCAGGTCCTCATGGTTGACAGGATCGACAGGCCCCAGCTCCCAGCTGGAAACAGAGGAGGATGCTTCAATGATTTAGATCCTCCCAGAAGAGCCGTGGGTGAGCATTAACATTACTAGTGAGTGTATTTATTTTCTCTTGGACACAAGAGCCTATTATTTGGTCCTAAAAGCCTTCTGACGTCCCAACTCTTCTCACTATTTCTTAGTTGTTGGAGTTGATGGAAAACCTCATAAGCAGTTCCTTACTTCACCTCTGCCTTGCATGCAGACTTCCAAGCTGTAAAACAACCCAGTGGTAGATGGAATTTGGTCCAGGACTTAAGAACAATAATTGACATAGTTGAGCCTCTACATCTTGTGGTTCCTAACCTTTATACTATAATAGACAAAGTGCTAGTCAATAAGCCTTTTATTTTAAGAATTACCTTCCCTCTGTAACTTGATTTGTGCCACTGTTAAAACATCTACGTGGAATATTATTGCTTTTAATTTTTGACTCATGTACTTTTAACTTGTTAAATTTGTGTCTTCTAGGCTACAACAGTTCCATGATGCATCTTCAAGGATATGAACATGTATAGCTAAGCACAATTGATAACAGTGCATCTAAATTCCAAAATCAATCTCCACAATAGTCTATATGTTTCCTATTGCCAAAGGAGCCCTTTAGAGTAATGAGAAGATCTTCACCCTGAAACCTACAGTGTCCCTTTTCAGCAGGAAGTAGCTAAAAGAATACACAATACCCTTTTTCTTATGAATCAGGGTGAAGTCTCTCTCAGGGAGGAGTGATAGGGAATGGCAAAGGACACACTGACAAAGGAGATTAATCAGAACTGGCTTTGACAAGCATTGTGGCAATGGGACAATTAAAACAGACTTTCAAGGGGGAAAAAAAGAGAGAAATGAACTGGGGGGGGGAGGTAGAGAAAATAGTGTAACAATGAATGAATGGGAATCCAAAATCTCTGTACATGTTCATTAAAATTAATAAAATAAAATAATTTCTTTTTAAAAAAACCACCAACCTGAAGTTCATGTATAGGAATATAGTTGACAAATGAAAATCGAGATCACAACTTGAAAGGAAGGTCAGTCCTGGTGATAAGATCTGGAGCATTGTCAACATTGCTAAAATCTGGATGAAGTACCAGGAATTCTAATATTCTGATGGGAGTATAAAGTGCCAGAGTCTTTTTTTTTAAATTATTATTACTAAGTTTTATTAGTTTTAATGAACATTTACAGAGATTTTGGGTTTTCATTCATTCATTATTGCACTGTTTTCTCCACCCTCATCCCCAGTTCATTTTTCTTCCCCACGCCCCTTGTCTGTTTTAATTGTCCAATTGCCACAGTGCTTGTCAAAGTCAGTTCTGATTAATCTCCTTTGTCAGTGTGTCCTTTGCCATTCCCTATCACTCCTCCCTGAGAGAGACTTCACCCTGATTCATAAGGAAAAGGCGATGGCATATTCTCTTAGCTACTTCTTGCTGAAAAGGGATGCTGTGGGTTTCAGGGTGAAGGTCTTCTCTCACTACCCTAAAGGGCTCCTTTGGCAGTAGGAAACACATAGACTACTATGGAGATTGATTTTGGAATTTAGATGCACTGTTATCAATTGTGCTTAGCCGTACATATTCATATCATTGAAGATGTATCATGGAAGTGTTGCAGCCTAGAAGATACAAATTTAACTAACAAGTTAAAAGTGCATGAGTCAAAAATTGAAAAGCAATAATATTCTGAGTAGAGGTTCTAATAGTAGTGCCAGAGTCTTTTGTAAGCAGGTACTGTGCTACATGTGAGGATTTTCTCTCTTATCTGATTAATTTTCAGTTTTTATTTCTTACACTGTTATTTTTTTAATGTGAAAAAATGTTGACTCATATTCTAAAAATGGTGTGACTAGAATCTACAAGCACACTACTAGTAAAGTACTTTATATAGTTTTAACAAAAAAGTCTTTCCATGTCTTTTGCCCATTTTATAATTTAATTTTCAATCTTTTCTTATGGAGGCCCAGGAATATTTTGTATAATTTGTTATGTCTTTTTTTAAGTTATTATTATACTAGTTTATTTACTGGCTTATTTACAAAATTCAAATATATTGTTTTCCGGAACAGATACTTCCAATTTCCCTCAACCCCCGCCCCTCATCTGTTACATCTTTTTAAACAGCACAAATGGTGACTTTACACATGGACCTCACCTGACAGGATGTATAGGATTCTGATTAACTACATCTATGAAAGAGATCCTTGGGTGAGCTAAATATCAGCAGGAAAAAAGGAGGCCAGGGACAGACTGTGGATGGATAGACAATGATAACAACAAACATCCTACAGAGCATGAGGCAGGTTATTAGAATAGAAAATTTGTCTGGCAAAAAAATGTCTTTAGTTCTAAAGTCGAAAATTCTGGGATAAGTAAGATAGATAAGATAGACACATAGATGATGGTCCAAGGAAGATAGCAAATAGAATATTTGGAGGAAGACTGTGTATTATCTGAATCAAACTTCCTTCTTTATGGAAGTAGAATCCTCAACTAGCTTTGCAAATGCAGTACTGGAAATTAATGTGGTACTTAGATGAGTTGGGAAAATCACAGGCATGGCATTATTAGGATATGGATAAACATCCATTCTCTGTTCAAGACAACACAGCAACAGTGTTAAGCATGGTGAATATTAACGTTGTACTTCATTCACTGCTGCAAATAACATTTGAAGAAATTTGGAATCCTCAGAAAGTAAATACTGGTATTTCTATAGTGGAAGTTCAATTAATTAATTGCAGACAAAAGTGTGCTTTTAGTGTCATCTTTGATTCTTGCTATGCTTTTTTATGTTTTTATTTTTTTTATATAATCTCTTAGGACCTGATCCTCACATGATTATTATCATCACATTAGTGCAATGAAATCTTATTAATAAATTTGTTCTTAATTATTCTTACAATGATGAAGTGAGAGGTTAATTATTATGAACATAATATCTACTTTCACCTTGTATTGCCAGTTAGTTTAATATTCTTGTCACATCACAAGTGGATCAAAGAGGTTCTATTACTTGCATTTCTAGAGTAGATATTTCATCCAGAATAGTAATAGAAATTATAAAACAGTTCATTTTGCATTTGGATAGAATAGATAACAGCTCATAATTGTCTTCTAAATGTAATACATTGTTACTAGAACTATAGGCATATAAAATGCTTCATTTTTTTTAACAATCTCACTCTGAAAATGTTTACTACCTGCACTGTAAATGTTTTATCCACTCATTCATTAAATAAATCAAAAGTATATGTTTATTGAGTGTTCTTCAAAGCAATTTACTAAGTACTAGAATATAAAGATTAATAAATAAAATTCTAACCCTCAAAATGTTCAGATTTTAACTTTGTTTTTTTTTTATTTTAGTAGTAGAATTATTTTATTATTATTTAGTATAGAGTTGGTTCTGATTCACTGACAAACTCAAATACAACAAAATTATACATTGCCTGTTCTTGCATTGTAGTCTCAAGCATATTTTATGATTTCTTTTTATTAGACACCATCAAATTGTCTATGATTCAAATCAATTCTATGAATAACATATCTGAACTTGCATCATTCTAACCATCTCTGGTATAGCCAAGCCTATTCCTACTGTCACTGTGTCAATTCATCTTCTTTAAGATCTTCCTCTCTTTCTTTAAGCCTTGTGTCTCCCTGAACAATAATAACTCTTTCCAAGGATTCATTCATCCTGGCAACATGTCCATAGTATGTGAGATGAAGTTGTATCACTCTTAATTCTCTAAAGCACCCTGGTTGCATTTCCTCCAAGACAGATTTGTTTGTTCTTTTGGGTACTTTTCTCAAAACATCCCAACTCTAAGGCATCGATTGTTTTTCTATTGCAATAGTAGATATGCTTAACTCTGTTGTTAAGGCTCTTCAATATTTTCAGTATCTTCTAAACTTCTTGTTATTGTGTGCCATCCAGCCATAGCTCTATAAAAACCATATGGACTGCAGATTTTAACTTTGTAATATTTTCTTTGTGAGGACTAAGTATTGTTGATATGAAAGCTGGTTGGAGAAGATGCTGATCCAATTGCATAAACACTTTAATTTCAGAGAACTTGTTACATGTTATACTTATCACTTTGAAGTCATTAAATGCAGAACATCAAGCAATTTCCTTCATTGTCTTATATACAATAAGTTTTATACAATAACTGTTCTTTCTAAACACAGACAGCTAAGCATTTTTCTGTTAAGTGTATGTGTTATACATATATCATATCTACTATGCTCAATTACTGATATATACACACACACACATATATATATATTTTTATACCTTTCTTTCTCATTGTCATCAAGTCAGAATCAACTTATAGACACTCCAATGGGTTTCTGAGTCTATAAATTACAGGGAAGGATAATTCCCCTTTTTTTTTTAGAGAAGTTACTGGTGGATTTGAACTGTCAGAGAGGTGTAGCCTTTGGATAAGCAGATCAAATCATCATGCAATGCATTATCAGAGCTTCCTAACAGAAACATATACTCCTATGATAAAATCTGCTCTGAACCATCAAACAGCTGAAATGGAATTTTATCATGTGTGTGACCAAGAGTGAAAATGTATGGGTGTTTGGTAAAGGTTGTTTTTATCTCTATTTCTTGGACTTGAATTCTGCTTTACCTTATTTTAAGATCTTGGATTAATCAAACTTTACAGCTATCTGATTTAAGAAAACCTTTCTTCTAAGGTCTAACCCACACCCATGGACGTGGTAATTGTCAGACTATACCAGCACAAGGCACAAAAAAGCCAAAGTAAAGGGAAGAAATTCTGAGCTAAAAGAGATGTAAAGATTTCAAAGGGCAACATGAGAAGACAAAGCAAAATATTATACTGGAATGTGCAGAGAGCTGGAATCAGAGATAAAAAAGGGAAGAATTCACTTGGCATTTCTCAAGCTGAAACTACTTCAAAACACATCCAATTCTCAAGTTTCATTACTGAGAGATCCTATGAGTTAAGTCTTGGATTATGAAAGAATTTTTAAAAGAAAATGGAAGGAATACACAGATTCACCAAAAAATAATTGGATGATAACTCAAATATTTGTTGGAACACCATGCAATCATAAACCAAATGCAATGAAGGGTGAAATTCAAGATCTATTAAAGACATTGGCAAACAATAAAGTCCTAGAATCAATAGCATAGTAATTGAAATGTTTCAGTTAACAGATGCAGCCCAGAATGTGCTCATCAGTCTGTACGAGGATATTTAGAAGATAGCTACCTGGCTTCCTGATTGAGGATATCTATATTTGTTCCCATTCCCAACAAAGATGATCCAATAGAATGTAGAAATTGCCAACTACATCACTATGCACACAACCAAAATACTGCTGGACAACATAAAATAATGACTTAAATAGTATACTGACAAAGAAGTTCCAGAAGTTCAGGCTAGGTTCTACGTTTTGAAGAGGCTGTATAGCACAAAGGATACCACTGAGTTGTCAGATGGATCTTGGCTGAAAGCAGAGAGTAGTAAAAAAAAAATGTCTGTGTTTTATTGACTATGTAAAGTATGCCAATTACAACAAATTATATTGAGAAGAATGGGAATCTCAGGACACTTAATTGTGCTCATGGGAATCCTATACATAGATCAGGAAGCTATTGTCTGAATAAAGAAAGAGAACACTGCATGACTTAAAATCAGTAAAGATGTACATCAGGGCTGTATACTTCTTCCATACCTGTTCAATTTGTATGTTGGGCCAGTCTTTCAAGAGGTTCAGCTCTATTAAGAAGAGCATGGTATCAGGATCAGAGAAAGGCTCATTAACAACCTGTGTGATGCAAATGACACAACTTTGCTAGTTGAAAATGAGGAGGACTCAAAGTATATATGGTAGAAGATCAGAGATTACAGTATTTAATATGACTACATCTCAACATCAAGAAAACAGAAATTCTTATAAATGGATCTAATGACATCACAACAGATGTAGAAAAGGTTGTAACTGCCAACAAACTCATCTTACTTAGACCCAAAATCAACACACTTCATATTAGCAGTCATGAGATCAAGAGATATATTGTACTGGAGGAGTCTGTAGTCAGAGATCTCTTCAAATTACTGTGGAGCAGTGATATCAATTCAAAGACTAAGGTGCACCTGACTTAAGCCACAGTATTTTCAATCACTTGTTATGTCTGAGAGTTGGACAACAAATAAAGATGACAAAAAAATTGACAACTTTGGGCTGTGATGTTAGAAAAGAATACTGGAAATAACACAGACTGCCAATAAAAAAAGATACGTCTTAGAGAGAATGTAATTGGAATGTTTCTTGGAGGCAAAGATGAAAAAAACCTTCACATCATATTCTTTGGGCACGTTGTTAGGAGAGGCTATTCCTTAGAGTAAAACATGGTTAGAAAAGTGAAGGGTCAGCAAAAGACAGGAAGACTCTCAACCATTGACACAGTGACTGCTACAATAGGCCTTATCATAGATCAAAGCTGAGGAGAATGGCATAGAATATAACAAGTTTTAGACCTCTTGTTCATAAGCTCTCTGTGAGGTGTACTCAACTCATAGGCACCTAACAACAACCACATAGTACATTTGAGATAAATTTCTCTCATATATATATGGTATTTTTTACTCTCTCTCTCTCTCTCTCTCTCTCTATATATATATATATATACACACAAACACATATTTGTATATATACATATATATATATACACACACATATTTGTATATATACACATATATATCTATACATATATATTTATATCTACATATATATATATATATATCTATATTGATATCCCTATATCTATCTAGCTATCAAGAGCATGTGAGCAAGCAAGCTTTCGTGGCCTAGAGGTAAGAAGTTGCTCTGCAATTCCAAAAGCATGTGGTTTAAATTCATGAGTTGCTCCAGGAAAGAAGGATGGGAAATCTTTTTTGTGATTTACTGCCTCTGAAAAGCCTGTGGAGGTTCAGCTATGGGTTAGTTTCAATGGCACAAAACAATAGAACAGCAATATATATTCATACACTTGATTGAGTTCATCATTTCTAGAGAACCTAGACTATCTTTAGAACCAAACATCTTAGGGTGATGTTAAATGTCATCAAGTTGTCTAAGATACATGTTGTTGTTGTTGTTATGTGCCATCAATTCACTTGTTGTACATAGTGTCACTATGTACAACAGCCCTAAACTCTGCTCTATCCTGTGCCAATCATACTGTCTCTGATACACTTACCCCCATTACCCCAGTCACTGAATCAATCCATCTCATTGAGGGTTTCATCTCATGTGTTGTCCCTCCACCCTCCAAAATTGATCCCATCTTGCAACATGTCCAAGTATGTCAGATGAAGCTTCAGAGTTCTTGCCTCCAAAAAGCATCCTGGCTTCACATTCTGCAGGACTAACATGTTTGTTCACCTAAAGTCCATTCAATACTCTTCTACAACAAGGCAGCTCAAAGGCATCAAGTCTCCTTCTATCATCCCTAATCATTGTGCAGCTTTCTGATGCACAGCAAGTAATTGCAAAGACCATGGCATGTATCAGGTTCACCTTAGTCTCTTCAGGTCCTCAGTTTCAGCAAGCAAGGCTGTGTCATCTGCATAACTCAGATTGTTAGTCTACCTCCAATCCTGATTCCATGTTTCTCCTCATAGAGTCCAGTCTCCCGAATAATCTGTTTCACATAAAGATTGAAAAAGTATGGTAGTTGGACACATCCTTAGCACATACTCTTCCCAATTTTGAACCATGCAGTGCTTCCTTCGTCTGTTCTGATGACTGCCTCCTGGTTCAAGTATAGGTTTCTCATAAGCACAATCAAGTGTTATGGGATCTCCATTTTTCTCAGAGTCAGCTACAGTTCATTATGATCCACAAAGTCAAACACCTTTGCATAATCAATGAAACACAGATAGACATTCCTCTGGTACTTTCTGTTTTCAGCCCAGAACTATCTGACATTAGCTAGAATATCCCTAGTACCATGGCCTCTTCTAAACACAGCATACACTTCAGGCAGTTCTCTGTTGATGTGCTGTTCCAGTCATTTTTTTTTTTAATCTTGAGCAGAATCTTGCTTGCATGTGACATCAATGATAGTGTTCTATAATTTCCACACTCTGTCAGATAACCATTCTTTAAAGTGGGAACAAATGTAGATATTTTCCAGTCAGTTGGCCAGGTGGTTGTCCTCCAGATTTCGTGGTACAACTTGGTGAGCACATCCAGGCAGCATTTGTTGGTTAAAATATGTCAATTGGTGTGTCATCAATTCCTGGGGCCTTGTTTTTTGCCAATTTTTTCAGAGCAGCTTGAACTTCTTCCTTCATCACCACAGGTTCATACACATATATTGTTTCATTAAATTCTTCTCTGTCCACCAATTCCTTCTGGTGCAATGACCCTGTATACTTTCCCCATCTTCTTTTGATGCTTCCTGGATCATTTAATATCTCACCTAAAGCATCCTTAAATATTGCAACTCGAAGCTTGAATTTGTCTTTCAGTTCCTTCAGCTTAAGAAATGCTGAGTGAATTTGGCCTTTTTGATTTTCTGACTCCAGCTCCTTGTACATTTCATCATAATACTTCACTTTGTCTTCCCATGCTGCCCTTTGAAGTCTTCTGTTCAGCTTTTTAACATCTTAATTTCTTCCCTTTGCTTTGGCGTCTGGCACTCTCAGGCATATTCAGGGCTTATTATGACATCAATCTTGGTCCTTTCTTCCTCCTCTGTCTTTGCAATGACACTTTACATTCTTCCTGGATAATATTCTTGATATCCTCCTACAGCTCATCTGGTCTTCACTCATTAGTTTCATTTCTGTCACCAAGTCCATGTTTTCCAACTACTGATCCTACTTCTTTGTTCCCACCTTTTACATTACAGTCAACAATTATTATTAATGCACCTTGATTGAATATATGATCAATCTCTGACTGCAAAAGTTGGTAGAAATCTTCTATTTCCCCCTCTTTGGCTCTGGTTTTTGGTGCATGTATTTGAATGATAGTGGTATTCACTGGATTTCCTTATATGCATATGGATATTATCCTGTCACTCACAACATAATATTTCAAGATGGATCTAGAAATTACTTTAACTATGAAAGCAACCCCATTTTTCCTTACCTTTTCTTCTCCAGCATAGCAAATTATATAATCATCTGACTCAAAATGCCCCATGCGGTCTATCTCATCTCCACAATATCTAATATGTCAATATTTATGCATTTCATTTCTTCCTTAACAATGTCCAATTTTTCTGCATTCATAGTTCTCCCTTGCCATGTTCCAATCACTAGTGTCTGCTTACAGCTGTCCTCCTATGTTTCCCTATGTGAGGGCTCAGCCTCGGTTGCCATATCTGTTAATCTAAGTGTGCTCTACTGTACATAGGGTTTTCAAAGGCCTGCTATTTCAGAAGTGAATGGCTAATTCTTCTTCATAGTCGGTCTTAATTTGAAGGATCAGATTCAGAACCTTACCTAACAGACAAACATTTTATAGAAAAGAGCAAATTAAGGAAATTTCCCAGTTGTAAAAATTACCAATCAATGCTGTGTTGTCCCAACCCTTGGCAGGTGTGCTTTGACCCACCTCTTTCCCCGCTCCACCAGCATTCACTTCTACTCCCACCTACTCCATTCAACATCTATCTCCCGTATCCAGCCCTGGATGTGATGGCCTAGATGTCAGTCTTTCTAGGCTTCTGGGATTGTGAATGTCTCATACTGTTGCCAGTTTCTTCTGCTGCAGGGCTGTATCTCTTGAGTTTGGAACTCTTGAACTTTTGCTCCAATATTGACTTCTTGTGCCTTAGGGCCTCTTCTCCTACATTTATGCTACAATAGTTTCCCAAGGGAGGTTAGTGATTCTTTAAACAACATATCAAAACCTTGCCTCATCTTACATATTTCTGACATTCTTGAGTCCCCTATTGTAGTCAATTGATGCTGTTGTAAATTCATGTCCTTGATGATTGTCCTTTCATTTGTTGGCCATGCACATTCTAAGCATGGTGTCTTTTCCCAAGGACTTCTTGAACAATTTGAACGTAGTGTGTGAGACAAAATTTTATCATCCTTGTCACTGTGGACCACCTTAACCAAGGTGCAACCCACTTCCTCCAAGAGAAATTTCTCCCCCCCCCCTTTGGATAGTCTATAGTGTATTCAATAGGGAGCTCTGGTGGCCTCTTTATTGTTGTTGTGTGTCATCAAGTCAGATGCTACCAAAAGTTGACCCTCCAGAGGAGTTTTCAGATGCAGTAAATTGCACAGGAGGAGATTGTCTATCCTCCTGTGAAGCTGCTAGTAGATTCAAAACATGTGCCTTTGGGACTGCAGTGTAGCTTTTTATCACTAGGCCATATTAACAGTAAGGAATTGCACTGTCAACCCAAAGGTACATCATTCTAATTCATTAGCTGTTCTATGGGGGAAATGTGGATAATCAATTCTGAAAACCCACTGACAGGTTAGCTTTGAGTCAGTCCTCACTCAGTGGTATACAATAGCAAAAACAACAACAACAACAGTATATTCAATAATCTTCACTAACAGTAGAATTTAAAGACATCAATTTTTTTATTGTCCTTATTCATTATTCTTCTATCACATACATATGAGGAAATTGAAAATAATATGGTACACCTCAGCCTTGACTACTTTGCACTTTAGCACTGTACACAAGTCCTTGGCAACATATTTGCCCGATGTAACAAGTCTTTTCCAAAAATAAGGCCCCAGGAATAGATGGTATACCAATTGACATATTTCAGCTAACAGATGCTGCCCTGGATGTGCTCACCAAGTTGTGCCAAGAAATCTGGAGAACAACCACTTGGCCAACTGACTGGAAGAGATATATATTTGTTCCCATTCCAAAGAAAAGTGACCCAACAGAGTGTGGAAACTATAGAACAATATCATTGATTTCACATGCAAGCAAGATTCTACTGAAGATTATCCAAAAACAACTGGAGCAGCACATCAGCAGAAAACTGCCAGAAGTCCAGGCTGGGCTTAGAAGGGGTCGTGGTACTAGGGATATTGTGGCTGATGTTAGATGGATCTTAGCTGAAAGCAGGGAATACCAGAGGAATGTCTATCTGTGTTTCGTTGACTATGCAAAGGCATTTGACTGTGTGGATCAGAACAAACTGTGGCTGACTCTAAGAAGAATGGGAATCCCAGAATACTTGCTCATGCTAATACGAAACCTATACTTGGGCCAGGAGGCAGTCGTCAGAACAGAGCAAGGGGACGCTGCATGGTTCAAAATTGGGAAGGGCGTGTGCCGGAGATGCATCCTATCCCCATACCTTTCCAACCTGTATGCAGAACAGATCATCCAAGAGGCTGGGCTCTACGAGGAGAAATGTGGGGTCAAGATTGGTGGAAGATCTAGCAACAATCTGCGTTATGCAGATGACACAACCCTGCTTGCTGAAACTGAGGAGGACCTGAAGCACCTACTGCACAGGGTCAAGGACTGTAGCCTACGGATTGAGGCCCAATGTCAAGAAGGCAAAGATTCTCACCACTGGACCAATTGGAAACATCAGGATGGATGATGACGAGATTGAGATTTTTCACAGCTTTAGTTTGCTTGTCACCATGGTCAACACTCTTGGCCCCAGTAGCCAGGAAATTAAAAGGCACATTGCCATGCAAAAGTCTGCTGTTAGGGACCTCTCCAAAGTACTGAAGAGCAATGGTGTCTCTCTGGAGACTAAGGTGCTTCTGATACAGGCCATGGTCTTCGCAATCACTTGTAATGTATCAGAGAGTTGGACAATGACCAAGGAGGACAGAAGGAGAATTGATGCCTTTGAGCTGTGGTGCTGGAGAAGAGTATTGAGAGTACCATGGACTGCTAAGAAAACAAACAGATTCATCCTAGAAAGGGTTAAACCGGGCGGCCCCTTGGAGACAAGGATTCTGAAGCTCCATCTAACATATTTTGGACATGTTGTAAGACGAGACCGGTCCTTGGAGAAGGACATCATGCTGGGGAGGGTGGAGGGACAGCGCAGGAGGGGAAGGCCCTCTATGAGCTGGATTGATTCAGTGACTGGGGTTATCGGGATGGGAATGTCGGAGACAGTGCAATTAGCACAGGACAGAGCAGAGTTTAGGGCTGTTGTGCATAGGGTCGATATGAGTCACAAGCGACTCGATGACACATAACAACGAAGACAACAACAACAAGTCTTTTATTTCTTGACTGTTGCTACAAACCACAAACACTAAGAATAAAATAGATATTTTCCTAAGTAAACAGACAAGATATATGATAGCTAGAATTAAAGTCATTTCTTTGGCTATTTCATTGTTTTTCAACCTTTGACAACTTTTGAGACCTGAAATCAAGTTGTCTTTTTTATTTTAAGTCATTATTGAATCCTTGTTGTTGTTATGTGTCATCGAGTGGCTTAAAACTCAGCAAATCTGTGCAAAAGCTCTGAATCCTTCTCTATCCTGTGTCAGCCTTATTGCCTTTGACACACCTACCCCTGTTATCCTAGTCACACAGTCAGTCCATCTCATCATGGATCTTCCTCTCTTTGTACTGTCCCTCCACCCTACCAAGCATGATGTCCCTCTCCAAGGACTGGTCTCTCCTTGCACCATTCCTAAAGTATGTCAGACACAGCTTCAGAATTCTTGCCTTCAAAGAACAGCCTGGTTTCACCCTCTCCTGGATGAACCTGTTTGTTCTTCGAGCAGCCCATGGTATATTCAATACTCTTCTCCAGCACCACAGCTCAAACACATCATTCCTTCTTCTATCATCTTTTTAGTCATTCTCCAGCTAACTTATGCATAACAAGTAATTTCAAAGACCATGGCCTGGAGCTGGAACACCTCAGTCTCCAGATTGACATTGTTGATCTTCAGTACTCTGGAGAAGTCCCTTGGGGCACACATTCCAATGTAATTCAATTTTTTTTTATTATTTTCTGATTGCTGATAGCAAGAGTGCTGATTGTGCAGCCAAGCAAACTGAAGCTATTTGCAATTGCAATCTCTTCACCATCTTTCTTGTTGCTGCCAATCGGCCCAGTGGAAAGCATCTTTGCTTTTTTGATGTTGAGCTTTAATTCATATTTAAAGTAGCAGTTCTTCACCATCTGCAGCAAGCACTTCAGGTCCTCCTCAGTTTCAGCAAGCAAGGTTGTGTTGCCTGCATAACACAAATTGCTACTGGGTCTTCCTCTAATCCTGATGCTACATTCCTCCAAATAGAGCCCAGCCTCCTAGATGATTTGTTCCACACATAGATTGAGAAGGTAAGGAAATAAAACACATCCCTGACATATACCCTTCCTGATTTTGAACCATGCAGTGTCTCCTTGCTCCTTTCTGAAGACTGTCTCCTGATTCAAGTATAGGTTTTGTATAAGCACAATCAAGT
>NW_006399948.1:1709447-1710607 GCF_000299155.1 Elephantulus edwardii
ACACACACACACATACATAACAAATTCCTAAAACCAAAAATCTTATGGTCCATTTAGGAATACACTTAAAAAAAATCAGTGAGTGAAAAAATAAGTTTGCTGTTAAGTGTTAAAAAGTTGAGAATGACTCAGTAACTCTCTATTATCCTGTGCCATCTTTATAATTTCTGATATATTCTCATTACTGCAGTCCTTTTGTCAATCCATCTCATTGACAGTCTTCCTCTCTTTTACTGACTTTCTTGTTTTCCTAGTATGATATCCTTTTCCAAGGAATAGCCTCTCCCAGAAATATGCTCAACATGTGTGATATGAATCTTCACCACCATTGCCTTCTAGGAACACTCTGGCTGCATTTTCTCCAAGAAATATGTTTGTCTTTGGTTGAAGTTCTTGGGAAACTTCTACAATACAGTTATGCAAAAGTGTCCTTTTTTTTAAATGTTCATGTCAGATAGCTTTAGTAGCCCCACAATACTCCACCCTTTAGCTCTTATCAGGGTGGAGGCTGTAAACTGGTGGGTGCAAAGGTCCAGTGCAAAGGACAATTCTTAAATCAGGCCTTGAGTGGGTGACTGGGAGTCCCACCTCCTGTGGGAAGAGCTTTTTCTGTATTCCTTATCAGTGTTCAGCTCTCAAATACATAGCAGTTGATTGAAAATACTGTTACTTGAATCAGGCACGCCTTAGTCTTTAAACTGATATCATTGCTCTTCAGTACTTTAGAAAAGTACATGAAAGTTAACCTTCCTAGCATACTATGTCTTTTGAATTCTTGGCTGCTGGTACTGATGATGTTGATTGTGGATCCAAGTATGATTAAATAATTGACAATATTCGTCTTTTCTCAATCTATCATGATGTTTCCTATTGTACCTGTGGTAAGGATTTTTGTTTTCTCGATATTTAAATGTAATCATTATTGAAGTCTTTGGTCTTCTACAATAAGTGTTTGAAATAATTTTTACCTTCAGCAAGCAAGGTTGTGTCATTTGCATAATAAGAGTTTATTGACGAATTTTTCTCTAATCCTGATACTACATTCTTCCTCATAAAGTCCAGCTTCTCAAGTGATTTGTTCAGCATATAGATTGAATAGTAATGGAGTATGGATAAAGTCTTGATTCTTTCATTTCTGAATCCAAAACCTTCCTTTCTTT
>NW_006399948.1:1711581-1712771 GCF_000299155.1 Elephantulus edwardii
GAACAAATAGAGATCTCTTTCGGTCAGTTGGCCCAGTAGCTGTCTTCCCAATTTCTGGCACAGACTGCTGAGCATGTCCAGGGCTACATCTGTTATTTGAAACTTGTTAATTAGCATTCCATTGTGCTGGAGCCTTATTTTTTTGCCAATGCCTTCAATGTAGTTTGACCTTCTTCCCTTATCATCTTTGGCTTTTTATTTCCCGAAGTATCTCAGTGTTGATGAGTTCATTTTGGTACAGTGACTCTGTGTATCCCTTACATCTTCTTTTGATACTTTTTAGATCATTCAGGACTTTGCCCATAGCATCAATCAATAATGCAACTCAAGACTTGAATTTTTTTTTTTTTTTAGTTGTTTCAGTTTGAGAAATCCTGAGTGAGTTCTTTGCTTTTTATTCTCCAACTCTTTGCTCTTTGCACATTCTAATACTTTGCTATCTTTTCAAGCAGCCCTTTGAACCCTTCTCCTAATGTTTTTTAATTTGGAATCTCTCCTCTCGATTTCTTGAAGCTTTAGCGCAATTTTCAGAATCTCTTCTGATATGCATTTTTACAGTCAATTCATTTCATGGAAGGCTGGCCTTTCTTTAGATGATCCTCTACATTTTTTCCAGTATGATGTTTTCTACCCAGCATTGTCTCATCTTAATTGCATGACAAAGATTCACTATCATTGACTCTAAATATCCCCCAATTGCACTTCCTCCAATACAGATATGTTTGTTGTTTTGGTAATTCAAGACATGTTGTTGTTGTTGTTGTTAAGTGTCATTGAGTCACAGGCGACTCATAGCGACCCTATGAAGGAGAGTCTTCAACGCTTGGGTGTCTCTCATCCTCTCTCCAGGTTCATAGGGTTTCCGGAGGCGAGCTGTTACAGACAGAAGTGGATGCCACTCCTCCTTCCAGTTCAAGGCATAGCTAATAATTTTTGCCAGTACCAAAAATTAAAGGCATAATTTTTTTTCTTGGTCTTCCTTAGTCATTGTCCAACTTCAGTGCATAAGAAGCAAGTGAAAATGCTTTGATTTGAATGAGACACAATATCATCTTTATGTCTTTTAAATTGGTTTTCATTTAATGACCCATATGCACTTAATTTATAACATTCATCACAATTGTGAGCACTGGTGGACTAATGGTAGGAAGCTGTGCTGGGATCTTGAAGGTACACCTTTCTAATCCACC
>NW_006399948.1:1716871-1723893 GCF_000299155.1 Elephantulus edwardii
AAAAGACTTGAGGGCACATAACAACAACATACCTAACTTGTTCTAATTTGGAAAATTATACAGAAAAACAGTTTTATAAATACTAGTACACTGTTCCAAAGTATATTCACTAAAAATCTTTCACGGTTTAAGGGTTTTTTCCCCTCTAAAAAAAGGAGTTTGGTTGGGGTTTTTTGTTGTTGTTGTTCCAGCTCAAATTTTGGAGAGTCCATTAGCATAGTGTCTCTTCACAATAGCATGATAATTAGTCATTAATGATTTGTTTCCTTAGAAAGAAACACATCTGATAGGATTATCAAGGAATTAACACTTCAATGGTTCCTAGAATTTTTCTACTACTGAATCCCTGTAGCAGCCTTAATGTATTCTTTTCTAATGACATGTGGTAATCAATGAGGCTTTAACAATTAAAGCAATCCACAAGGTCATCCTGAAAATCAAGCCAAAGCAACCAATAACTGACAACTCTAGAATGTCAACTTGGGGAGAAATTCAGTGTGCAATCTGAATGATATACATCCCACATTATGCCATGTAGTCCTGAGTAAATGAACCGTGAAGACCCTTTTGGACATGTGCCAGACTTCCAATTAGATTGCTTTGAAACTTAACTTTATTGTTGTTGTACTGATGCAGTTGAAACCTGCTACCTTGAAAATCTTTTGATTAAAAAAAAAAAAAAGCAATACTAGAAACACATTTAACTGTTCTTTTTGAGAGGTTCTGATAGCAACTGAAAATGTTACACATTTTAACATTGACAATACTAAATGAAAGGAATAAAATATAGACTTGACTTACGATTCTGAGGTCATTTCAAAGAAAATACAGTGAGAAAGCACATTAAGGTGCTGCATTAGCTATGCCTCAGAATTGCTCTCTGCAGAAATCACTTTCCATTAAGAGACATAACTTTAAAAATAATATTTAATGAAATAGAATAGGTCCTTTTTAACTACTTGAAGGACTCTAAAACTGTTCATGAGATGAGTTGAATTAAATGTTAATTATATGAAATAATAATGATGATTTAAAAAACATATTTCTCAAAAGTAAGTTCCCCGAACAACCATATAATCAACTCCCAACATTTTACTTTTCTGACATTTATTGCTTCAGGAAGCTAATTATAATATAAAAATTTAAGTTCAAGGTATTATGCACCTATCCTTTCAAAATTCTTCCAATTTGATCATAATAGTTAAAGTATTTGAAATGTCTCAATATTACAAGTTTTTCTTAATAAGGCAATGCTCATCCTTATCTGTTTTAAAATTTACCTTTAAAGCATATAATGTGAGTAGAATAACTTTGCTTTATCTATTGTGGGAATACTTTTTTACCCTTTGTCACATATCAGCCTTTTGGCTAAGATCAAGTGTAGTATCTGTAAGTTCTTCTAAGCAGTACAGCACCCTTCTGTCAATATGCTATATTGAGGCAACCTGGGATTGCTGTGATGCTGAACCTTGTGCCACTGGGATATCAAATGCCATAAAGGTTACCAATGGTGGAAAGTGATGGAGCTCCCAGGATAAGACAGGTTTCGAAGCAGGAGTGGCATCCATTTCCTAAACAACATGTCTCCAGAAATGTTATGAACTTTGATAAATGTCAATAGTTATAAAAACATTTAAGGCCTGTTGATCATAGGGTTGCTGTGAGTCATGCTTGACTCAAAGGATATAACAACAACAACACTTTTTTATATATAATATTAAAGTTACAAATCATTGACCATCAGTTTATTTTAATATGTTTTCATTAATATAAGAGGCAGTTCCCCTTTGACAAAGGCAAAAAAAAAAAAAAAAAAAAAAAACAAAGCAAGCTAGAAAAATAGGTCATGCGACAAGCTGTACATTAAAAAGCAGAAAATGCAAATAATCGGGATTTTTAAATCTAAATCAGTTTTACTAGAATATGTTATCAGGCAAGAGCATAAATCAGCACATAAGACAAGGCAGACTTCAGGTCAAGTAAAAGAATGGGGCAATCAATGGCTACCTTCTGAAATCTCTATGTATAATGCACTGGAATTTGTTTCTATAGGTGTTTTAACCTCTAAATGACTTGCAGAGCTTGTTCTTGTTGTCATTATGTGCTGTCTATTCACCTGTAACTCAGAGTGATCCTATATACAATAGCTATGAACTTTGCCCTATCTTGAGCCACCCTCACTGTCTCTGACACACCTGCCCTGATTGGACCAAGTTACTTTGACAATCTGTCTCACCATGGATGGGTCTTCCTCTCCAGTATTGTCCTTCCACCCCTCCAAGCACGACGTTCTTCTCCAAGGATTGATTCCTCTGGCAACATTCCCAAAGTATGTTAAGACAAAGCTTCAAAATCCTTGCCTCTAGAGATCAACTTGGTTTCATCCTCTCCAGGACAGACTTACTTGTTACCTTAGCAGTCCATGGTATGCTCAAGACTCTTCTCCAGCCCCACAACACAAATAGATAAATTCTTTTATCATCCTGAGTCATTGCACAGCTCTGATGCATAGTTTGTAATTGCAAAGACCAAGGCCTGAATGAGATGCACCTTAGTCTCTAGGCAGGCATCTTTGCATATCAGCACTCTGGAGAGGTCTCTAATAGCAAAATTTCCTAATCCAATTCATCCTTTGACTCCCTGGCTACTGTTTTTAAGAATGTTAATTGTGGACCTGAGCAAACTGAAATTGTTCACAAATTCAATCTCTTCTCCATCTATCATGGTGCTTCCAATTGACCCAGTGGTGAGAACCTTTGTTTCTTGCTTTTGAGCTACTATCCATATTGAAGATTACAGTCCATGACTTTCTGCAGCAGATGCTTCAACTCCCCCTCGGTATCAACAATCAATGTTGTGTGGGGCTTGGGAGTTATTTAATAGAGATTATCTATCATTTCTTGATTATTGAAAATATTCATTGGGAAGGAAAAATATTTTTATGATCATGTCTTTATAGTTTATAATAATGTCTTATTTTAAATAGTTTTCATAAATATATATTGTGAATATTTTCCATTGAAAGTACAGTACTTGGGACTTTGTCTTTTTTAATCTAAAGTAAAGATCTAGTGATCTGCTCCCATTCATAGTATAGTTTTAGAAAAACATTTTCAGGAAGTTCTGCTCCAGCCACATAGATTACATCTTAACATCAAAGGAACAAATATTATCACTACTGGATTAACAGACAAGATCTGATAGATGAGGGAAAGACTGTTGTCAACAATTTCATTTACAGGATTCACATCAACATTCATGGTAGCAGTTGGCAAGAAGGCAAAAGATATACTGGGGAAAAGTAGTATCAAGAACCAAAGATGTGAGTGTAAAGACTAAAGTTCATCTGATCCAAGCTAGAATATTTTAATTTGTGAAGACCATGGCCTGGATGAGATGTACCTTTGTCTCCAGAATGATAGAGTTGCTATTCAGTACTCTGGAGAGGTCCCTGACAGCAGACTTTCTCAATGCAATTTATCTTTTGATTTACTGGCTACTGGTAACAGTGTTGATTGTGGAGCCAAGCAAATGAAAGCTATTAACAATCTCTGTCTCTTCACTATCTACCATAATTCTGCCAATTGGCTAAGTGGTGAGAATCTTTGTTTTCTTGATGTTGAGCTTCAATCCATACTGAAGGCTGAAGTCCTTGACCTTCTGCAGCAAGTACATCAGGTCCTCCTCAATTTTAGCAAGCAAGATTGTTTCATCTTTGCAGCAGGCCGACCGCAGCAGCAGGCTAGCCGTTTAAGATCACTGACGTCATTGCACATGCGCGGTCCGCACTTGCACGCCGCCATTACAAGATGGCGCTGATACCTCACTTCCTCATTGACTTACTAACGCACAAACAACACCATTTATGGCTGCAATATTGCTATTGGTCCATTGGACCTGGTTTAGAAAGACCTCAACACCAATGAGATTCTAAGACGTAAGAGCAGGAGACGTGGAACCGAGAGGGATATAAGCAAGTGCCAGGGAAAAAGACGGGGCCATTTCGCCATTTTCTTTTGTTCAATAAAGCTTCTGCAACGAATCCTGTTTGTCTGAGTCTTCTTCGGCTGCTGGCGGCGAAGTTGCACTCGGCACATCTTCATAACACAGATTATTGATGAATATTCCTCCAATCCTGATGTCACATTCCTTTTCATGAAGCACAACCTCCCAAATGATCTGTTCTGCATATAGATTGAATGGTATGGAGATAGGACACATGGACACATAATTGCTTGGTTTTGATGACTACATCTGGCTTCAAGTACAGGTTTTCCTTAAGCACAATCGAGTGTTCTGGGATTCCCATTCTTCTCAAAGTTAGCCAGAGTTTATTGTGATCCACACAGTCAAATGCCTTTACATAGTTAATGAAACACTGAAAGACATTCCTCTGGTTCTCTTTGCTTTCAGCCAAGATCCATCTAACTAGCTATAATCTCCTAGTACCACGGCCTTTTTAAGACTCAGTCTGCACTTCTGGCAGTTCCCTGTTGATGTGCCGTTCCAGTCATTTTTGGATAATTTTCCACAGAATCATGCTTCCATGTGATATTAATGATATTGTTCAATAATTTCCATACTCTGTCAGATCACCTTTCTTTGGAATGAGAACAAATAAAGATCTCTTCCATTTAGTTGGCCTCGTAGTCCTCCAGATTTCTTGGAACAATTTGGTGAGTACATCCAGGACAGCATCTGTTGAAGTATGTCAGTTGGTATACTATCAATTCCTGAGGCCTTTATTTTTTGCCAATTCTTTCAGAGTAACTTGAACTTCTTCATCACCAGAGGCTCTTGCTCATAAGCTGTTTCATAAAATTCTTCTGTGTCCACCTATTCTTCTTGGTATAATGACTTTGTATACTTTTTTTCATCTTCTTTTAATGCTTCCTGGCATATTGCAACTTGAGGCTTGAATTTGTTCTTCAGGTTCTTCAGCTTAAGAAATGCCAAGCAAGTTCAGCCCTTTTGATTTTCTGACACCATTTATGTCCACATTTCATTATAATGCTTCACTTTTCTTCCTGTGTTATCCTTTGAGATAGTTTCTTTTTTTTTCCCCCTTTGTTTCTTGATTTTCCCTTTGTTTTGGTTTCTTGCCATGAAGGAGAGACTAGTCCTTGTTAAATAACCATGAAGCTGAGTAAGGTGGCAGGTGAGAGAAAGAGGGGAAGATCCTCAATGAGATGTTGACACAGTGACTGTAACAATGGCCTGGAGCATATCAGAGATCAAGAGGAAAGGGCCAGGTTCAGATCTGTTGTTCAAAGGATCACTAAGAGTCATAGTCATGCAATCACATCCAACACCAGCAACAACTCCGTCACATGGGATTACTATAGGTCAAAATCAACAACAACAAATGCAACAACAATAGTTTCCCATTAATAGTCAATGCATAAAGTTGCTATATGCTGCTTGTGGTGATGTCTACTACACCTTCTGTTCATGACTCCACCTAAAGAATTTAAAACTCCCCAAAGTAATGAATGACCACTGGGGTGAACTTGAGCTATATAGTGTCAGCCTAAATTTTCATAGAAAATGACTAATGTCTTGCTTAACAGAAAAACAGAAACAGTAATATTTTAATGGATATACTAAAACAGTAAGTAAAACTAGCTCAGTATTCCTCTGATTTGACTAAGAGTTTAAATAATATAAGTAAGTTCTTTTGAGATTTGCTTTAATAATTCTGCTACAAGTAATAGTTTTTCAAATGTTTAAAGAAAATATCCTACCTAAATGTATAATTATTTTCTTTTTTTCTCCTGTATTTTAAATTGAGCTTCTAACAGATAATTGACAATCAAATCCTTGGGATATTTATATGAATAAAAGTTAAGCATTTTACCTTAAAGATGCTTAATTCCTTTTTGGATAAGCTGGCCTGAAAAGATTATCCTTTTAAATGATCCTTTCTAAATTAAATGATAACATTTCTCTTCTACTCACCTCACTATATTTATGTTGAATGAGCATGTCACATTGAGGAAAAAACCAGAAAGATTTATGCTAGGGGGAATATTCCTGGATATAATTTTTCTTTTTTCTTTCTTTCTTTCTCTCTCTCTCTCTTTCTTTCTTTCCAGAGCAAATTGGATTTCAATCATTCACAGAGTTTTATGACAATTACTTTATTCCCTTTGTAATTGTACTTTTCATGCTTTTGTATTTCCCATGGACTGTCAAAAGAATAAATATGTCTCACAGAAAGTGCAAAAAGGGTACTCCTTAGAGATGAAGATGATGAAACCTCATCTTACATACTGTGGGTATGTTGCTAGGAGGGGACTGTTTTGGAAAACATTATGCTTGGAAAGATGGAGGGTTAGAGAAAGAGGAGATCCTAACTGAGATGTGTTCACAAAGTGATTGTCACTACATGCTCAAGTATTTGAGAGATGATAAAGATGGCACAGGATAAGGCAAGGTTCAGACCCAAATCATAACTGACCCTATATCAGATTCCAGAAGCTGTGAATGACTTTGCAGAAGATTTCTAATTTCTATGTCATGAAGTCCTTGATGAATTCTTAAAGCTTAAGAAATATAGTCATTGGGTTAACAATGCAGTTCCCTATGGTTAGATCAACAAGACAGAGTAAAATGGCTTTATAGAGTTTCCAATGCTGTTAATCTTTACAAAAGCAGATTACTTCCTATGTCTCCTAGACAGTGACTAGGAGATTCAAGATACTGATGCTTTAGTTAGCAATCATATCTATTGTGCTACCAGAACTCCAGAATGCTTCTTAGTTGTAATGTAGATGAGAAAATATTGAGATTGTAATTAAAAAATCTGGAACAGGACATGCATTATGGATGAAGTGGGTGGGGGGAGTAAGAGAAAACAAGATGAATTTGAAAGTTGATTAAAATTTTACTTTTTAAAAAGTGTAATACAGTGCTCGTTTCAGCAGCACATATACTAAAATGGGAACGATACAGAGAAGATTAGCATGGCCCCTGTGCAAGGATGACACAAAATCCGCGAAGTGTTTCATATTTAAAAAAAA
>NW_006399948.1:1724408-1726054 GCF_000299155.1 Elephantulus edwardii
ATGCCGTTCTATCCTGTGCCAACCTTGCCATCTTAAGCATACTCATTCCCACTACTCCAAACACAGAATCAATCCATCTCATTGAGAGTCTTCCTCTCCTGCACCTTCCCTCCACTCTCACAAATATGATGTCCCTCTCAAAGGACCAATCCCTCATTGCAACATGCCCCAAATATGTCAGATGAAGCTTCAGAATCCTTGACTCCAAGGAGCATTCTGTCTTCACCTTTTCCAGAAGAAATCTGTTTAGTAGTCCATGGTATATGCAACACTCTTCTCCGGCACCACAGCTCAAAAGGCATTAATTGTCTTTCTATCATCCCTATTCACCGTCTAACTCTCCAATGCATAGCACTTAATTGTGAAGACTATAGCCCAGATCAGGTGTACCTTAGTCTCCAGCCTGATGTTATTGCCCTTCAGTACTCTTTGAGTGATCCCTCACAGCTGACTTTACCCAGTGCAATTTGTCTCTGGCTACTGGTACCAAGAGTGTTGACTGTGGAGCTAAGCACACTAAAATTGTTAACTATCTCAATCTCTTCAGATGCTGTCAATTGGCCCAGTGGTGAGAATCTTAGTTTTCTTGATATTGAGCTTCAATATGTATTGAAAGCTGCAGTCCTTGACCTTCTAGTCAACTGATATTGACAAGGAAATAAAACTTATCAAATGGGGAAATGGCAACCTTTTCAACAAATGGTGCTGGGAAAACCGGATTACTACTTGCAGAACACTGAAACAGTATCCACTCTCAATCTACACACAACAATCAATTCCAGGTATGTCAGAAACCTGGGAGTAAAGCCCAAAAAAGTACTATTCATAGGAGATCAACTGTGATTAAGCCTAGAAGGCCTACTCTAGAACATAAAGAGACTGCCAAAGACAGCCATAAATGTACAATGTAGAAAGGATAAGATTGATAAATGAGACTTTCTAAATAAAGATTAAATCTCTGTTCATCAAAACTTTTCCAACAGGGTGAAAAGAAAACCTACTGACTGGGAACAAACATTAGGCAATACCATCTCAGACAGGGTCTCATAACAAAAGTTTACAGAATTCTACAGAGCCTCAGTGGGAAAAAAACCTGATAACCCAGTTATAAAATGGGCAAAAGATATAGACAGACTTTTCACAGAGAGAGACATTCACATGGCCAATACACACATGAATAAATGCTCATAATCACTGACAATAAAAGAGATGTAATCCAAAAACCACAATGAGATATCATCTCACCCTAATAGCAGTAGCACAGTTCAGCAGGGAAGCAAGCAATACATTTTGAAGAGGATATGGAGAGGTAAGAACTCTCATACACTGTTGGTGGGATTATAAAATGGCACAACCACCTTGGAAAGCAGTTTGATATTTGCTCAAAAATTTGAACATAGAAACTCAAAAGGACACAGCTATTCCACTCCTAGGAATATATCTCAAGTAAATTAGAAATGAGTCACCAGTGGAGATCTGTACACCAATGTTCATAGCAGTGTTATTTGCCGTCACAAGAACATGGAAACAGCCCAAATGATAAACCACAACTGAAAGAATTGAGAAATTATGCTACATTCACACAATGAAATACTACGCAGCAGTCAGGAGCAATGATTTCAGGATAGAGCAGGTTTTAGGGTCGA
>NW_006399948.1:1726889-1727390 GCF_000299155.1 Elephantulus edwardii
CACTGTGTAAATCCTTTTGCTAGAGAATCTTCCTCTGTTTTGCTGATATTCTACTTTAGCAATTATAATATCCCTTTCCAGGGATATTATTCTGATATATTTTGATAATGTGTTCAAAGTGCATGAGATGAAGGCCTATCATTCTCCTTCTAAAGGGCATTCTGGTTGTACTTCTTCCAAGGCAGATTTGTTTATTACCCTGGTTGTCCAGGTAATAGTTCATCTCCTCACTCCAGCTCTCCTAATTCAAAGGCATCAGTTCTTGTGCCTTCCTGGTTCATTATCCAGCTTTTGCATGCATGTGAAGCAATATCAAAGACCATGGCTGGGTCAATCACTTCAAGATTGATTTCTTTTAATTAAATAATTTTAATGAGCATTTACAGAGATCTTGGATTTCC
The DNA here is from genome assembly GCF_000299155.1 of Elephantulus edwardii. Classification (NCBI taxonomy): domain Eukaryota; kingdom Metazoa; phylum Chordata; class Mammalia; order Macroscelidea; family Macroscelididae; genus Elephantulus; species Elephantulus edwardii. The sequence continues at coordinate 1,727,291 of NW_006399948.1, forward strand.
ATTCATTCATTGCTGCACTTCTCTCCCCACAAAGCCCTCCCCCCTCACCCAGTTCTCTCCTCTCTTTCATGAGTAAAAGAAACACTCCCTCCCGGTACAC
>NW_006399948.1:1729331-1730314 GCF_000299155.1 Elephantulus edwardii
GAGATTGCCCCTCCTTCTCCAGCAGAGCATCTGGTGGACTTGAACCATTTAGCCCTGGGATTGCAGTACAGCTTCTTGCCACTAGGCCACCAGAGCTCCCTTAGTATCCTGTTATTTTTAAAGCATAGGTTAGATATGATTTTCTGCTGTTGTTGTTATGTGCCACAGTGTCAAAACTAACTCATAGCTGACCCTCTGGGTTTTCAGAGGCATGAGAGGAGACTATCCTTTCTTCACCTTCAAAGAGCTGGCAGATTTGAACCACCTGCCTATGGGTTGGCAGCAGGACTCCTTATCACTAGGCAATCAGACATGCTGTTGTTACCAAAAACATCAGGCGAGAAGCCTTGATTGTCATTTTATTCACACACTTAATCAAGTAGCAACTTCCTCAAGTTCCCAGCACTGTAAATCCAAGTGAGAGGAGACTTCCCGTGTTTATCCTATCACCAGAGACTACAGCCACCAAAAATTAAAGCAACCAGAAATGTGTGCCAGGACAAGCTACGGACTATGTTACCAGAGTCCCTTGCATAACCACACCATCTACAATGTGATGTTGAATAAGATGTTTACTTTCAATATACCTCAGCTTTTAGATCTTAAGTATTTCAAAGCATCAAACATACAGTAGTTGTTTAAAGTATACTATCAACACTTTTGTTATTGTTGATCTTTTTAATTGGACATGTAACTTACTATTCCTCTTATGTATTCAGCAGTTTTATATTGTTTTTTTATTTGTCTGGGTGAATATAAGAGTATGGTCTACAGTGTCCATAATTTGAAACTTGCCTGTAGGTGTTGAAATGAGAGCATCCTTGGATATATACCATTTTTTAACTGGGTCATTTTCTGTTTTTAATCACACTTTTCCCTATTATGCATCTAAATATGAAGATAATTTTCTAAGAAAAAAATCAGGGGTAATATACCTGATACCTTAAAATAATACACTGTTTAAATAATAACTATAATAATAT
>NW_006399948.1:1730414-1732250 GCF_000299155.1 Elephantulus edwardii
ATTATTAAATTTAGAATTCTTTTTCAGTAAGCCTGAGTTCAACACAGCCTTTTCTGAACCATGGTCTATGTGTACTACCCTCCCACAATTTCTTATTCTCTTTCTACTCTTTTATGATGCCAATGTTTATCATTCCTGCTTTGATTGTTATGGTGGTTTATAGTTGTTCAAATCCAACACTGACTTTACAGGACAAAACGGGCAATCTTTCTTATGTGACTTTCAGCCTCAGAAACCAAGAGGAGAGTCAACTAACAGTTGTAACCACTCTTTGACGATTCCCACTATCTACTCAACCCCCTCATTCTGTCCTCCTTCATAACAGTGGTGTTATACAGTATTTGTCCTCTTGTGACTGAGCTATTTCACTCAGCATTGTGGATAGATAATGAATATTAAATTATAACAGAAAAGGGGAAGGTCTGTCTGGAAATAATACATGATTAGGCATTTTATGTATGACAACAATCTGGAACCAGGAGTGCTTTTCAAGATGAGTTGGGAGAGTGGGTGGTGAAGGGAGAAAGAAAACATTCAGCAATGAGAAACAGTAATAAATATTATTTTTAAAGAGTTGGAACCAACTGGATGACAATGAGTCTAAGTGAGTTGCAACAAAGCTAGTAAATCTACTTTCCCTCAAGATGATTGATGATTTTGTTTAGGGAAATTAATTCCTTGGCTTGGATGGCAAACATTTAGCCACAGAAATATAATGTTAAAGAAAATGTTAAAAATGCCCATATTTTGAAAGTACCAATGTTTAGATTAAACAATGAAAAACTTTATGTAATTGAATTAAAGATTGTATGAAATGTATTAAAATGGTAATATTTTAAGTGCATTTTGAGTTTCTAGGAAACTTTTCTCCAGTTTGATAGTAAATCAGACAATATAATTTATCTGGATTTGTAGTTCTGACTTAAATAACTCACCCATCCTTTTACCCTCTCATAGAATTTCTTCCCTAGTCACTGGTTCTTTTCTACTTCTTCAATATTAATTTTAAATAAGTACAAATTTTAAATTAAAATATTTTTCCATGATCAAATAATATAATCAACACACCATGTTAGGATGGCTAATTTAAAATAAAAGTATAAAGAAAATTATAGAGGGAGGAGAAAACTTAATGAAAAGGCATTACATGGCTCTCTTTGTCTGTATGCACACCATCAAGTCAGAACAGACTCATATCTGATGCTCCAGCAGGTTTTCAAAGGCAGTTAACAACATGGGAGGAGGCACATATAAGCAAGACCTTCCTAGAAATTACCCCAACTATGAAAAATACTATTTTTATTTATCAGATTGGAAACAAAAGACAACTTCTGGATACCTGAGGTTGCTATAGGTTTAAGTTTAGTTAGGTTACTTTCAAACATAACTCTTTGCAAATACCGTGACAATAATAGTTCTATTTGTTTGTTGTATAAGATCTTTTTTACTTTTTTCCTTTCTTTACCTGTGTGTCTCAAATTTCCTCAAGTAAATGGCTTTCACTTCTTCCATCAGGAGAAAAGAACTGTTTTTTTCTTTTATTTTTACCACTTCTAAGTTGAAAAATAGCATGAAAAAGCCACTTACATAAGTTTATTTATAATATAACCTCTATAACATACCTTATTTTATTGGTAGGTCAGATATAAAAAACAACTATGAGATATCATTTCACCCCAGTCAAAATAGCAAAATTTAACAGAACAGCAAGTAACAAATGCTGGCGAGGTTGTGGAGAAACTGGAACCCTGATTCACTATTGGTGGGAGTGTAAAATGGTGCAACCCCTGTGGAAAGCAGTATGGCGCTTTCTCAAAAAGTTGCAAATAGAGATAC
>NW_006399948.1:1733157-1737342 GCF_000299155.1 Elephantulus edwardii
CCCAAAATCTCTGTAAATGTTTATGAAAATTAATAATATATAATTATAGGGAAAAAAAGACAATAGTGTGACAAGTAATAATAAGTATTGTGGAAATTAAGTAGACAAACCTCTATTTTAAAATGACAAGCACAATATGCAGATAAATAGTCATTACTACTTAAGAGATTAAGAATGTGAGGTAGGAGAATATAGCTTACCTGATAAACACAGTATAATTTTGCCCATGTTCCACTCTAATTATAGTATTAATGCTTTTCATTTTTTCTTCACCAACACAGAAAAAGTTGTACTATGGGAAAAGAAAATATTTTTATCAGACATGTTTCTGGAATGAAATAATCATGTTATATATACATCAGAATTAAAATTTACCAATAATTTGGGTTCTCTGTTGTGGCTACTGTAGTTACTGCTTCTGTAGACCACGGTCTGGGTGACACAGGAACTTTGGACCCAAAGAACGTGAACTCTACATTGTCTGCTTTCTCTTTGACAATGGTAGAGTCTCAATTTCTGCTGCTCAATCAACTCATTTTAATGGTTGTGTGTACCATAGAGTTGTAACCAACTCATAGCTGACTCTCACATGGGTTTTCAGAGACAGTTTATTATATGGGAGGAGATTGACCATCCTTCTCTGGCAGAGTAACTGGTGGCCTCAAACTGTGTGCCTTTGAGACTGCAGCACAGCTTCTTGCTACTAGGCTATTAGAGCTCTCTATTTTAGTGGTAAGACTAGTCAATCTTGTGAATTGACTAAAAGATACTTTTTCCATGTCCCTGTTCACTCACGTGGTGAAGTCAAACTCAATGGCATATACTGCACCCTGGGTTTTCTAGTCATTAAGTTTCATATTTAAAGAATTAACTTTTCCTTTACAATCATCTTACTAACACTGCATTCATTAAGGTGTGTGAGTCAGCTATTTCATGCCTCAGAGCTTAATATCCCCATTTAGATAGTAAAATTCTAATTTGCCTATCTCTATCAAACCAGTGCTATGCGGGAATAAATATAACCCTTTTGTTGAAGAATCTTCTGTTCAGTCTGGAAACTGAGTATCTGCATCCACAAGCAAATTATAGTCCGCAGAAAGCCATCAGGTTTCAAGAATCAACACTAGCTCACATCACATGTATCATCATTTCTTCATCTAGCTGGGTTCTTGTCAATTCATCCACAGCCTAGATCTGGATATGGATCAGCCACTAACTCAGGAATGCACACATCTTCTTGCATATCAGACCAGCTGGTCCCCTTACTCAGCCTTAGTCTCTACCTGGGACCAAGTCAACAGACAGGGATCCTTACAACTCACTGCTTCTAGCTAGGGTCAGCAACACTTTTTCATTTTTCCAGCACCATTTGTTCAAGAGGCTGTAATTTCCCTTTTAATGGGTTTTGTTTTCTTGTCAAATATTGTTGACTATAGTAGATGGGTTGATTTTTGGGTTCTCAATTTTAATCTGTTGATCGATTTGTCTGCCATTGTACCAGTACCATGTTGATTGATTACTGCAGTTATGTAATAGGTTTTATGATAAGGAACTGAGGTCTCACCAACTTTGTTTTTGTTTTTAGAAGAGTTTTGCTTATTCTGGGTATCTTCCCTTTCCAGATGAAACTGTAAATAACCTTTCCTATCTCCTATCTCCTTGAAGAATTAATTTGTTGTCAATATTGGAATGGTAATGAACTTGTAGATTGCTTTTGGTTGGATTGCCATTTTCACAATGTTCAATCTTCCTATCCATGAACAGAGAGTATTTTCCCATATCTTGCCATTCTACTAAATTGGTGTACTAAAGTCTAATGTAATTTCCCCCCTTTAGAATTTTGGGTTCTCTGCATACACTATAAGTGTTGTCTGTATACTGAAAGTTGTACCACCTTGTTGCCAATCTAGATGATACTTATGTTCTTCATTTGCTTTACACATAACTAGAACTTTCAAGAAGATATTGCAAAGGAATGGTGATAGTGAGCATCGTTGTCTTGTCCCTGTTAGTCTCTCTCCATTGAGAATGATGTTGGCTCTTGGTTTTGCATATATACTTTTCATTATGTAGAGAAAATTCTCCTCTACTCCTTTGCTAAGTATTTTTATCAGAAAAGGGTATTGGATTTTGTCAAAGGACTTTTCTTTATCCAATGGGATCATATGGTTCTTGTTCTTTGCTTTATTAATGTGATGAATTATATTAATTGTTTTTCTTATGTTGAACCAATCCTACATTTCTGTTATGAATTCTACTTGGTCATGATGAGTTACATTTAGATGTGCTGTTTGATTCTATTAGCCAGGATTTTGCATCTACAGTTACTGGGATAATGAAGGTGGGTGTGTCAGAGACAGTAAAGTTGGCCCAGGATAGAGCAGGTTTCAGGGCTGTTATACATAGGGTTGCTATGAGTCACAAAAGACTCAACAGCACATAACAGCAACAAATATAAGAGATAACTTCTAAAGTGTCAGTGTGAGTAATTATACACGTCTTATTTTTATGTTAATCAGTTTCCTACGTATAATTATCTCACAGGAGCTAGTAGCAGTGGCCTCCAGCCTTCAGTGTGAAGTCTCCCACTGGCAAACTCTTGGGCTAAGGTAGGAAATCCAAGCTCAACAACAAAGACAGTAGGTTAAGTGCAGGGCAGGGAGCCTGTGGCCTCTTCTGGAACTGCGGTCAGAGTCAGAGTGTGAGTGAAACAACAGTTGCAGCATTGGCCTGTGGGCTTCTACTGAAGTCCTGTGACCCTTGGACTCCTCTGCTGGAAATGAGAGAGCAGGGTAAGCAGCAAAGACAGAAGGCTATTTAGGGCAGGAATCCTGTGACCTATGAGCTTCTGGAACTGGAGTCCAAGGTATTCTGTAGGAGTAAATATGGTGAAACACTATTTCAGATATTTTGGGCAAGTTATTAAGAGGGAACAGTCTTTGCAAATAGAACTGTACTTGGTAAATCAGAATATTACTAAAGAGGAAGAAGGCTTTCATGAAAATGCTACAACACAATGACTCTAACAATGGGTTTAAGCTCAGTAAAAGTAGTAATAGTGGTACAATGTGGGAAATATTTATATGGTTATTTTATATGGTTGTTATGAGTTGGAACACACTTGATGGAACCTAACAGCAACAACAATGTGCAATATCCTGTGTGATTAACTGCCTCTAATGACCCGCTGTAGGATCAGTTATGGGTCTATTTCAACTCTACAATACACAACAACAACAACAAGAGCAACAACAATATGAATTATAGCATGCTAGTAAAAAAGAAATGACATTATAAGCATTATTATAAGAATAGTTTTTCTCTAAGGGACATTCTAATAAACTTTTGATTTCCTTAGAATGTTCTGGCTGTATGTAGGATTAAAACTCCAAACAATGGCAGTATTTATTATCATTAAGTAACTGGTCAATATAAAATGGACAAACATTAACCTTAATTTGTGAGAAGATCAAAAGGAAAGTTGCTCAATATACTTACTATTTTAATGAATAAACTTAGAACAAGGGAAATTAATAAAAATTATCTGTAAAACAACAAATACAAATTTAATGAACTTTGTAAACCAGTATGAAATGAAAAAATACTTTGGGAATGATTGTAAAAACACATTAAATTCAAACTTTATTTTGGCAATAACCACAAAATTAGGGAATCTAACTAATTTCCTTTATATTAAATGCAATTAAAGGCTTACCTTTAAAGTATCATTCTCAATAAACAAATGAAGGGAAAAGCCATCTGCTGAATTTGAATCTTCCTTGATATACAGAAGAATTCCAGAGGAGCTGAAGGTCTGAAATTCTAGGGAGATATCATTTTGTGGTTTCAAAAGTACTTTCTGAAATTCTAGATATGAATTCCCATAAAAACAAGCACAACTGAAATCTGTGAAATCAGAAAGAGAACGTAATTTATGTTAGAATTGAATGTTCCTATATTTTATTTTCACATTACTGTATTTTTTCCTGAAAATGACCTTTTTCTAAACTTTTGCACTTACTTCTTTTGCATAGTTACTGTAGCCATATTCCAACTTCCACACATTTGGAAGATTTAGGGTAAAATTTCACTAAAAGCAGAAATGCATACAACACTGTTTTTACTTAGTTTTTATGTAAAAGGTTAACAAAATAGTACCATTTTCTTTAAATAAGTATTTTAAAA
>NW_006399948.1:1737617-1748382 GCF_000299155.1 Elephantulus edwardii
GCCAATCGTGGTAATGGGCACCCATGGTGGACAGTGTTGGCTGGAGCTTCCCGACTAAATCAAGCCTGGAAGCAGGAGCGGCATCCACTTCTGAAATGGCTTGCGTCCGGAAACTCTATGTACGAACAGTGCTCAGGCTGTTCGTTCATAGGGTCGCTATGAGTCGACGGCACCAAACAACAACAAACATAAGATGTGATACCCCAAGCTTCTACACCCACTTTAACCTATTCAAATACCACTTTTACTGCTCTACTAAATCCAAAATCAGCAGCAGTATTTCACAGACCACATAGAACCGTAAGCCAAATGATGGGGTCATTAGAAACTTGGGCACAGTATCTCTGTCAGCACAGCTTCTGAAGTGTGCTCACAGGTCTGCAGCCTTTATTCTTTGGTCAGTGTTATAAAATTACTTTAGTTCTGCCAATTATGGTGTCTCCCTTAAAGTCTTCCAGCAAACTTGGACAAAGTCTCCTTGTTCTGATTTCATAGGGTAGCAGTCCCGATCAGCTCTGTTTCATTTAAGGTGGCTAGTTTTCTGTTGTGGCTACCTACTGCTACTCTCCTATATAGGTCTGTCTCATACAAGAATCTCTGGCTAAAAGGCTTGCATAGAATTATTTGCTACATCTTTGCTAGTCGTGAGATTCTCAAAATCTGTCACTGTATCTGCTCAATTTAGCAATAAGACTAATCATTTCCTTTGTGGATAGGCTAACACACACTATTAGCATGATCCCTACGATATATGTGGCCAAATCAAATGCAATAAATAGATAGGAAAGCAATTTTGAATAATAATTTGTTGACAACACAATGGAAAATGTTGTTACAAAAGAATGATCTAAGTTATCATTGCTCATTTGATTGGGAATGACTTTTGAAGGGCTGATAAGATACTGTTAGAAAGAAAAAGATTTACTCATTGGTACTAGTTGTCACCAAACTTACATAATTTTAATTAAAACAAACAAACAAACAAACAAACATAAGTAACCAAACCAGACTCTTGTATTTTGGAGGATGATAATTTTTAGCCATAATTTAGAGATATTTTGAGAAAAATACACTGTAAATTTTAAATCTTAAACTTGTCAATGCATAATTAATATAAACCCAGATGGTTTATTCTTCTAAAGTTATTGATTTGTTTATATTATGGTAAAAATTGGAAAAAAGTAAGTAATCTCTCTTATGCAATTTATTGCCTCTGAAAATCTGCCTGAGAGTTGGCCATGAGTCTGTTCTGATGTTATGACATACAACAACAACAGCAGCAACATGGTTGATAATAATTTTTATTTGACAGATTGTTGTTGGTTGATATTTTTTAATTGACTTTTGTTAGTTAATGTTATATTTATAGGCATGGATCTTAATACTTTATTTCCTCCCTTCATGCTTTCTATGACATATATACACAAATAAACTCTCTTTGAAAATTTATACATTATTTTTGTAATTAGCAGATGATATCACTTAAGATACTATGTAAGTTTTTATTTCTATCATAGAATAGAACTTTTTAAAATATGTATGATGAAAGAGAAATAGTTTATATGCTATGTGTCACTCTTATTTGAAACATTCAATTACACTTTAGAAATTATTATTGTGTTAAATTTTCAAACTTGCTAAATAAAATAATCAGCTAAATAAAAATATATTTTTTTTCCTTTTTAACTAAAAACAAGAAAGTTTCAAATACATCCAGAAAACAATCATGCTTTGTAGACAAGAAAGCTTTTGTGGGTGTATTTTTCTTTTTTTTAAATCAAGGCATTCTTTAGGAAAGTATAGCTCAAAGATTTAAGATATTAACAGTGGACTTTCAATTTTGACATTTTAACTTTTTTAGGTGTTACGTGATATTGTTTCTTTGAAGATTTTGAAGAGTGATATAAAAAGCATAATACACTAGTGCTTTCCACAACATTTAATTTAAAAGGTTTGAGCAATCCCTTGGAATGGATGGATATGGAAAATATTTATTAAAAACACGGCATAGTCCACAGTGAATTTTGTGCTGTTATCCCAAAGCAGGTGCCTATCTGTGTACTCTAATTTGCTCTTTAGAGAGAGATGGGAAATATCCTCCTAGGCAATCAATCGACTCTGAAAGTCCTCTGCAGGTATGAATTTGTTCTGATTTAACCTAGAATAGAAAATATTTTCAAACAACACCTTAACAGTACATACTAAAGACATTCCTTATTGGTGAACCAAACTCCTTTTCATAAAATTTAAAGAATTTTACTCATACAAAAATGTTGTTCTTTTGTGCCATTTGGTTAACTCATAACAATCCTATGAACCACAGATTTGAGCTTTGCCCTAACCTATGTCATCATCACAATCTTCATCATGCTCAAGCCCAGTATTGTAATCACTGCATAAATCAATCCATCTTGTTAAGAGTCTTCCCTCTTTCATTGACATCACTGTCACATGTCTTTTTCCAAGAACTGGCCCTTCATGACAAGAGGCTTAGATCATGTAAGGCTACGATTCACTGTCCTTGCCTCTAAAGAGCAATCTAGTTTTACTTCCTCCAAGACATATTGATTTGCTCTTTTGAGAGTCCATGGTATATTCAGTACTTCTCTCCAGCATCACATAAAAATCACCTATTTTTCTCTAGTTTTCCTTATTTATTGTCAAACTTTGAGATTCATAGAAAACAATTGAAAAATCTCATGCTTACAGAAGATGCTCTTTGGTTTTTAAATTGATGTCCTTTCTTTTCAGCAGTTTAAAGAGACCCTTGACAGCCAATTTTCCCAGTCTAGCATATCTTTTGATTTACAGACTGCTGCTATCTTGCATGTTGATGTGGATACAAGTATAATGAGATACTTGAACAATTTCAGTTTTTTTTTCTTCATCACCATGAATGTTTCCTTTGTTTAAGTGGTGAGATTTTTTATTTTCTTGATGCTAAGGACAAAAAGTGGGCAATCACCTCTTGTGTGATTTACTGACTCTAAACACTCATTGGAAGGTCAGAAGTGAGTTGAAATCAACTCAATAGTACAGCAATATTTATATCACTCATTCATTGCTATTTAGTTGGAATCCACTCATAGCTGACCTTCCACAGAGTTTTCAGCAAACATAAATCTGGAGCAGATTATCCATCTCTCTTTCTCATAGTTGCTAGTGGGTCCAAACTACACCCCATATCCACCTCAACACCAACCCACCCACCCACACACATGCACACACACATAACCAGCTTCCATCAAGTTGATTCTCCACTGGTTTTTGTTTCTTGTGTATAATATTTCGTTGTGATTTTGGCAAAATTTTATACAGCAAATTATATCCCCCTTTGAAAATTGTTATGTAAATGGACATTGCTTACACATTATTGTGTCAGCATTGTCATTGATTCTGTTCTGGTTGCTTGATTTCTGATACTCTTGTTCCTCTGTTTCTAGTCTTCTCTTCTTAAAATGGGTAAGATTATATATTAGACTTTTAGATTTATACAGGTATTTCTTTTAGTAAAGTACTCATCTAATGGACCTGTCACTTTGTTTTTGTCAACAGAATTTTGATTAGAGGTTTTAAAAGTAGATTACCATGTTATTGCTTTAAGTTATCAGGTAAATAAAATATCAATATGAGAATGGACTGATTGTTGGTTGTTATGTGCCCTCATCAAGTCAACTGGGACTCATAAAAATAGAGCCTTTTGTACAATGACTCTGAACACTACCTTATCCTTAGACAACTTCATCATCTCTGACAGACCTGACTCCATTGACACATTCACTGTGTCTATCTATCTTCTCCAGGAAATTTCTTTCTTGCTATGACTCTCCACCCTTCTAAGCATGATGTCCTTCGAGAGAAGGACTATTCCCTATTAACAACATGCCAAAGTATGTGAGACAGAATGACTGTTGTTTCTCCAAGGAGAAATTTGGTTTCAGTCTCTCCAGGACAGACAGACTTGTTTTATTGGCAGTCCATAGTTTGTTCAATACTCTTATTCAACACCGCAACTCAAAGCCATCAATTATCTTTTTGTCTTTGTTAATCATTATCTAGCTATCAGAAACATAGCAAGCAATTGAGAATACCATAACTGGGGTCAGGCACAACTTGGTCTCTAGATGAACATAGTTTCTTTTTAGCACTCAAGAGAGGTCTCTGACAGCCAACTTTTTTAAAGCAACTCATATCTTGATTTCTTGACTACTGATGCCAATAGTGTTAATTGTGGATCTGAGCCAGAAGAATTTTTTAACAACCTCAATGTTTTATCATCAATTATGTTGTCAATTGGCCAATGGTTAAACACTTGTTTTCTTGATATTGGGATGCACTTCATATTGAAGACTGAAGTCCTTGACATTTTTCAAAAAATATTTCAAGTCTTCCTCAGTTCCTGCACAAACATAGTTGTGTCATCTGTATCATACAAGTTGTTAATGAGTCTTTCTCCAATCCAATTGCCACATTTCTCTTCATAAATCCAGCCTCTCAAATGATCTTTTCTACATATAGATTGAAAGGTGTGGAAAAAGAATACATCCCTGATGCATGCCTTTATTGATTTTGAACCATGCAGAATTCCCTTGCTCTAATAGCTTTCTGATCCCAGTATAGGTTTTGCAGCAGCACAATCAATTGTTCTTGGATTTTCAATCTTCTCAATGTTATCCACAGTTTGTCGTGAACCACACAGTCAAATTTCTTAGCACACTTGATAAAATCAAAATAGACATCCTTCTGATGCAGTCTACTTTCAGCCAATGTCAAATTTATCTCTCAGTTTTTGTACTGGGAAAGTTTTTACATGCTGTTAATAGCTTAGGTATATGTTTGCTTGTCTGTCATTTGCTTTTCTGGATACAATGTTTGTCAGACAGATACTATACTAAAAATGAGCTCCTGAATTAAGACAGACTATGAAAAAGCATTGGAAAACTTTTTCTGAAATAACAGACCTTCAAAAACCCTATGAATAATAGAGCACACTTAGACTATTATATATAACACTAGAGGCTGAAACTTCATCTTGGAAACATAACAATGAGGAGTAATAGTCACAAACAACCAGGTACTAACAATTGAAAAGTGGAATGTATATATTTAGGAAAATTGGGCATTGTTAAAAAATTAGTGGAATACTTAAATACTGACATACTAGAAATTGATGAGATGATGATCGGCATGGAACCCATTAAATAAGACAATTGTATGATCTACATGCCAAAAATGAAAATGTGAGTAAAAATGGGTCATATTCTTTGTTAAAAAGACCATTTCTAGATCCATCCTGAAATATAATGTTGTAAGTGATAGTATAATATCTATATATGCATACAAGGAAGACCTGTCAATACCACTATCATTAAAATATGTGTATCAAAAACTAGAGCTAAAGAGGAAGAAATAGAAGATCTCTACCAAACATTGCAGTCTGATTTTGAAATTGGTTGTACATAAACACAAGTTTCATTAATAATAATTGGTGAATGGAATGTAAAATTGTGGATAAGGGATAATGATCAATAATCAGAAAACATGGAGTTTGTAGCAAAAATGATCTGATAGAATTTTGTACAATCAATGATTTATTAATAGCATATACCTTTTATAAAAGCATAAAATGTGTCTGTACACTTGGACCTCAATTAACGGCTACATAGGAATCAGACTGATTACATATGTGAAAAGAATCATTAGGAAATCTAAATATCCACTGTGAAAACTAGGCCATGTGCTAGTCAAACAGACCATGAATACTAGTCACTCACATGCAAGTTCAAATTGGAGCTTATGTAAATAAAAACAGATCCACAAGAACCAAAATATGATCTTCAGTATGTCTTAACATGAAATTAAAAATTATCACAATAACACACTTTAGACTTTTAACACTAATTTTCCAAGACTAGATGAGCTGTGGTAAGATATAAAAAATATCATGTATGAAGAAAGCAAAAAGTCATTACAAGACAGATGAGGAAGAAAAGACTGAGAGAGATGTCAGAAAAGACTTTAAATACTGCACTAGAGCACTAGAAACCAAAACAAAGGGAAGAGATCAGATAGTTAACGTGTTTAACAGGATTTTAAAAAACATTTTGCTCTGTGGGATGTTTTGGATACATTTAATCCATCAGATTGACAGGATGTTTATGTAGATATATGCAGTAACCTGTTAAAGCTTTAATAGAGACTCTACCTGCTCCTCTTGACGCTGTTACATAGCTGTTGACCAGATGTTCTCATTCACCATAAAGAGTGTGTAGGCAACATGTTGTTGTTATGTACCTTAAAGTCAGAACAGACCCATAGCTGACCTTCTGGTGGGATTTCAGAGGCAGTTAATCCCACAGGAGGAGATTGCCCTTCCTTCCCCCATGGAGTAGCTGGTAGCCTTGAACCACACAGGACTGCAGTACAGCTTCTAGGCACTAGGTCACCAGAGCTCCCTATAGGCAACATAAGAATGGTCACATCTAACCCCTCCTAACTCCATAAAGGGGGCCACCTGCATTGATAACATCCGTAGTACAAAATCCATTCCAGTAAGGTCAGATATGGTCTCCCACATGCCTGCACCTACTTGTAATTCCAGCATCAATCTTACAGTTCATTTGGGTCCAAAATCCATCACATTGACCTCATAGATCTCATAGAACCATACTCATGGTTATGGGTTTATTAGGGAAGTTAACAATTTACAATTCAGGTTAACAACAGGATACAATTCCTCAGTCTAGATAGCTTCACAAATCCATACGTACAGCTACTCAAGTAGGCCCTTTGTCCTTCAGCTTCACATCTTGGGTGAGTTGTTCCAAAAGTCCCTTAAGTCTGCCAGGTATGATATATTCCCTCAGTCCTCCAGCAAAGTTGGATGAAGGCCCCTGGTTATGGCTCTGTAGGGCAGTAGTCCCAGGTCATCTCTGTCTCATGCCAATCTCTGGTTCTCTGTTGAGGCAGCTGCTGCTGCTTAAATTCCATCTGACAGATGTTGGAATCTCTGACACAAAGGATATATGCTGCTTCCTAGTCATTGCTGGCAGCCAGATTATGAAATTTCTGCTGCTCAATCTGCTCAGCTTAATCCCAGTGGAACGGTGAACATAGCCAATCCCCTTATGAATAGATTAACTCCTCTCTTCTCTCTTCTCTCTTCTCTCTTCTCTCTTCTCTCTTCTCTCTTCTCTCTCTCTCTCCATATTTCCTGCTTAGCCATATGGTACAGTCAAGGGCAGTGGCCTGGGAAAGCATTTTTGACTACACCACCTTGACCGATGACAGGAAGAAACAGCATCTCAGCAACATGTGATAGATTGTATCTGTATTAAAGAAGAGTTTTTTAACAATTAAAAAAAATTTTAAAAAAAAGCATTTTGGGAAGACAAAGCAGAGATTTATAACAAAATGTACAAACAGCTGGTGTTAGAAATCAAAAGAGAAGAACTCATTCAGTATTTCTCAAGCTAAAGAAACTGAAGAACAAATTCAAGTTATTTGCTGTAATACTTAAAGATGTTATGGATAGAATATTGAATGATCCAGGATACATAAAAAGAAGATGGAAGGAGTAAACAGGTATACTCTATTCAAAAGAACTGGCTGTCATAGAACAATTTCATGAAGTAGCATAAGATCAAGAACCAATTGCAATAAAAGAAGTTTAAATTGCTCTGAAGGAATTGAAAAAAAAAGGCCCCAGAAACAGATGGAAAACCATTCACATATTTCAAAACCCAGATGCTGCCTTGGATGTGATTACCAGGTTAAACCAAAAAATCTAGGGGACAGCTACCTGGCCAACTAAATGACTGGAGGAGATTCATATTTATTCCAATCCCCCCCAAAAAGTGATATATCAGAGTATTTAAATTATCAAATAATATCATGAGCATTACATAGAAGAAAAATCTTGCTGAAGATTATCCAAAATCAACTAGAACAATGCATCAACAGAGAATTACCAGGTTTAATAGTAACTATGGCACTATGGATACCATTGCTGATTTCAGATGAATGTTGGCTGAAAATAGAATAAACAACTATACTCTATTTAAATACAAGTCGTGTAAGAATATCAATCACAGTGCTTATTAAGAAGAATGTATTATGCCTTTGTTACTACCAGTAAATGGATGTGTTTTGTGACCTTGGGCCTTAATTATTTTCCCTGCAAGAATGTAAAACAATGTATACACACTTTGTAAGTAAACCAGCATAAAATACTGAAAAAAAAAGAAGAAATAAAGTTTAGATATCATCATTACAAAATACTTGATAGGTGTAATTACAATATCATGTCTTAAAAACTTTGTCTAATTTACTTTAAAATTCAGCTTCAGGTATTCAGATGAGAGACTCACTCCTAGAGTCAGAGCATTGAGGTGCTGATGAAGGAGGAGCCTGTAAACAACCTAGAGAGAAACTTCTCCAGTTGGGGAACCTGGCCGCCATCACAGGGACACTCCACAGACCAAAGAAGACAATAGAATTTAAGAGAGGGCCGCAATCAAGTGAGAGACTAACTCCTATAAGCTCGCACATTGAAGATGTAGGGATGGACCTTTCTTCAACATTCCTGAGCAGAAACTGCTCGAATTGGGGATCCTGGCTATGCCAGTCCACACACCAAAGAGGACAACACAGTTCAGGAGAAGGGTCTGCATTCAGATGAAAGACTCACTTACAAGGTTAATACATTGAGATGCGAAGGAGGCATGGGCTTGCAACTCCCCTGGAGAGAAACTGTTTCAATTGAATAACATGGATTCCCCCAGACCACCCTATAGACTAAGGAAGACAATAGAGTTTAATCAGTTTAATAGGCTGAAATCAGTTGAAAGATTCACTACCACAAATATCACATTGAAGTACTAAGGAGGGAGCTGTCTGAAACTTCTCTGGAAAGAAACTGATTCAGTGAGGGGGTTGGTCAAGGCCACTCTGCAGAAAATGAGGACGATAAACTTTAGGAGAGGAGGCTGCAATATGGGATATTCCTATATTCCTTCAGGACTATACTGCAGACCAGAGAGGACTTGAAGGACTTTAAGAAAAAGTAACTTTCCCACTCCCCAGGCTGATAAAGGACTTCCTATAGAACAAGTGGCATGCTCCCATAGATGAAACACTCTAAATCTGCAACTATTCAAAAATATCATAAAGATAAACCTATATATATGTAATAAAAACAGCCTAACTCATACTAAGAAAAACTTTGCATAAAGTCAAGAAAGTATCAGGAAGCTTCAAACATGAAAAAACAAAATAATCCTTCTTGTTAAAAAATAGAACATACTGCAGACCCAACAAACACCCTAGACAAAGAATCAGAAGAAATACATTCATGTAAACTTATGTGAACAGCTACAGAAAAAGTTCAGATGATAGAAGAGAGAATGGAAGTCATAAATTAACTACTCCAAAGAAAACTAGACAAAAGGAATATATTAACAGGGAGGAACGTGAACAACTACAGAATAAATTGAAAAACATGGAAAAATTGAAACTATAGATTGAGTTAGAAGAACTTAAAAAAAAATAATCACAAGACAAAGTCCAGCCAACACAGAAGTGGAAATAAGAGAAAACATGAAAATTCAACCTAGCATATGAAGTTTAAAATAGAAATAATCAACATGCTAGAAGGAAAAAAAAATAAGAGAGATGAAACAGTCAGTGAGCTAGCTGTAACACAAGAACAAACCTCAATGGGAACATATTAGAAGGAAAAAGAGAGAAAAAAAAACAGAAGAAAAGTTAAGAAAAGATTACAATTACGTGGGATAACAAAAACAAACAAAAATGCATAAAATCAAAATTCCAGAACATGATAGGGACAGGAAAAGTGCTGAGCAAATTATGCAAGAGTTACTAGAAGAAAATTTCACAGATATTATGAAGAATAAGAAATCTACATTCAAGAAGCTCAGTAAACTCAAGATAGACTAGACTCCAAAAGAAAAGAATGAAGACATAACATAGTCAAATTATCTAAAATAAAAAATAAGGGTAGACTATTAAAAGCAGTGTGAGCAATCAAAACGATTACATTAAGTTCTGACTTCTCAGCAAAAACTTTAAAGGAAGGAAGTCAGGAAGTCAGGAAGGAGGGAGGGATGAGAAGGAGGGAGGAAAACAAGGAAGGGGGGAGGGAAAGAGGGAGGACAGAGGGAAGAAGACAGAAAGAAGTTTCTTATGAAAGCAAATCATTACCAGTCGAAGATACTGTACTCAGTAAAGCTGTCCATCAAATATGAAATCTATAGTAATTCATTTGCAGAAAAGTAGAAACATAAGGAATTTGGGAAAACAAGACCAACTCTACCATAAATTTAAGGGAAATCCTACACACAAAGAGATCAAATAAAGCTAGATAGATGATAATAACCAGAACCAACAGAATAAGAAACACAGAAAAATGGCAGCAACGGAGTCTAGCTTGTCAATAATCACACATATGTGAATGGATTAAATGCAACAACAAGAGAAAAGGAATAGCAGAATTGATTAAAAAAATCATCAATGTGTTCCTAAGAAGGTAAAAGAAGAGTAAAAATTAAATGTTGGCAAAATATATTAAGCAAATGGCACCCACATAAAAGCAAGAGTGGCAATATTGATCTTTGATAAAATAGACTTCAGGTGAAAACCACTGTAAAGGATAAGGAATGGCATTAAAAATGGTTTAAAAGGGTAATAGATCAAGAAGATATAACCTTTGTCAACATTTACACATCAAATAATAGAATTGAAAAAT
>NW_006399948.1:1751987-1753778 GCF_000299155.1 Elephantulus edwardii
GGGTGGGTCTGCGGGGTCTGGTGGCTGTCCTGTGAGGTGCCCAACTTCAGCCAGTCAGAGCCGAGCCTCTGTTTTGACCTTTCTGCCGGAACGGATGTCGTGTGCTTTTGGCGTCTCCGATTACCTAGGAAGATAGGGTGGGTCTGCGGGGTCTGGTGGCTCTCCTGTGAGGAAGATCTAACTATACGATCAGCCAACTAGATCTTATGGATGTATTCAAGGTAATGTACCCAACTGAAAGCCATTTTTTCCCCTTCAAGTGCTATGGTATATTCTCCAAAATTGATCATGTATTAGAACACAAAGTAAACTTCATCAATTTTAAAAACATTAGAATAACACTAAGTATCTTTCCAGATTACATTGAAATTAATGAAAAGAGGATAACTAAATGACACCCTGCTAAAACATGTTTGGGTTACAGATGAATAAAAAAGGAAATAAAATGTTTCTAGAAACAAATTATAATGAAAATACAACATACCAAAACCTCTGGGCTACCGTTAACACAATCCTCAGGGGACAGTTCATAGAAAGAGCCCAAAACACAACAAAAGGGGGAAAAATGATCTAACTCAACATCTCCACTAAAAGAAAAAGGACAACGACCTACGTCACAGCCTCTAGAAGAAAGGAGATTATAAGGGTAAGAGATGAAATCAATGAAATATAAATCAGAAAAATAATAGAAACCATCAACAAAACCAGGAACTGCTTCATTGAAAGGCTCAGTACAATTAACAAATAACTGGAAAACTTAACTAAAGAAAAGACATGACTCCAATAAGAAATGAGAGGTGATATCACAACAGAACCAGACAAAATTATGCTGAAAATATCTGTCCTGGAGAGAGTGAAACCAAGTTGTTCTTTGTTATTGTTGTTAGAGGCAAGGATTTTGAAGCTTTATCTCACATATTTTGGGCATGTTGCCAGGATGGACCAGTCCTTCATGAAGGACATTATGCTTGGAAGAGTGGAGGGACAGTGCAAGAGAGGAAGACCCTACACAACAACATGTCAAAGTCATTGTTGTGGAGTTAGACCCAACACATACCATACCATCCACAGGATTTTAAGAGACAATAAATGACATGTGAGAGATTGTCCAGCTTCCTCCTACAGAGCAGCAGCTGGTGGATTTGAACAGCCTGACTTTGAGTTGAAAGTTCAGCTCATTACCTACTAGGCCAGAAAAGTCTGAGCTACCTGACTTAACAGAAGCACATATTCATATTGTGATCAAGAACCACATTATTAGCAGCAGAAATATTGGATCTCAACTCAAAGGACTAGTTTGAACTAGTGAGCCGTGTTATTATTGTTTTTTTGTATTTTTTTCTATGTGTGATCAAGTTGGAACTGAATTTTAATGACACATCCGAGCATTTTCAGAGACTTTAAAATTACATGGGAAGAGATAACCCATTTTCTCACTTGGAGCATTTGGTGGATTCTAACTGTCTGCCTTTGAGTTGGCAGCACAAATCTTTATCAACATGTTGTTGTGTACTCTAAAGTAGGATCCTTCCTATAGCTGACCCTCCAGTGAGTTTTCAGAGGTAGTAAATCACAAGAGCACCTATTGGATTTGAATCATGTACCTTTGCATTGACAGGGAAATTCCTTTCAATAAGTCACCAGATCTACCTCTTCTTATTTATTCTATATGCCACTAGAACTCCCCTGTAAATTTGCAGCAAATAATGACATATTTGAAGAGATCTCATTTTATCATGGTAGAGAAGTCTGAAATGTCTTTTTTTTTATTTTGGAGAAAATTTTGTATCT
>NW_006399948.1:1753878-1760385 GCF_000299155.1 Elephantulus edwardii
ACAATAATTGTTCTATAGAGGAAAGAATGTAGACTCTGCTTCTATGTCTATTATGTACAGTCTTAGAAATCCGATGGGGCATTTCTACTCTGCCTTGTAGGGTCACTATGAGCCAAAATTGACTCAAAAGTAACAAGTTTGTTTTGTAGAATGTTATGACCCCAAGTGAGCGCCTTAGGAGAAGGGGGTTTGGTTGTTTCTCTGCATCTGGAACTCACAAGGTACGTTATAACTTAGAAGGAGTAACAAATAATGTTCTAAATTTTTAAAAATTATATTCAATATATAAACATGCTAAGTGTTTCATGATTCAAGGACTCTCCTGACTTCCTTCTTGTTGTTGTTAAGTGTCACTGAGTTGGAACTGACTGGTGGCTGACCCTCCAGTGCGTTTTCAGAAGCAATAAATCACACAGGACGAGAGATTGATTGCCCATCTTTCTTCTGCAGAACAATTAGCAGGTTCAAACCACGTCCCTTTGCAATGGCAGCTCAACTCCTCACAAAAGCATCAGAGCTCTTTGACACCCTTACTCACAAGGAAATGAAGATAAAGAACTTTTAAATTCTCTTCAAAACTAGTTTATCAAAGTCTGAGGAGAAGGATCAAGCAAAGAAGGGAAGTAAAGCTAAGAGAAGCCAAGCTTATGTATAGTTCAGGATGAACAATTTTATCCAGGAGCTTTTTATGTGCTGTGCCTATTTTTAAAGAATCATCAGTAACAAACAGCAATTTGAAAAGTTGAATAGGGAGTTTAGAAGAGGGTTTATATTAATGTGGAAGGAACTATTCAAAAGGATGAGAATGTTTGCATAAGTAAGTGAAAAGTAAAAGAATACAATCAAAGTCACTGAACTGTAGTAATTGTTGAATTGTATCAACATGCCGCACTGTGTATATTTTTTTTAATTTTTAACAAAAGTAAATAACATTTCATGTTAGTAAATTACTGAATGAAGTTTTATATCTTTTCTTTATATTGCACATGTAAATTAATGCATTTAAAAATACCACCAGAACCCTTTATTACAAAAAGCTTTAAAAGTGGGTAAATTATTTAAAAGTCTCAAAATTGTAAGAAGCAGTTTGCTATTTGTATGTTCTTCCTAGTATTAAAAAATGTCAAAACTTGGATTTCACAATTCTGTTGGGAGTTACCTTCATAATTTAACATAAATATGACCTTAAATTTAAGATAAAGATGTATTCATTTTCTTTCAATGTTATAATGCTTCGAGAACACATTGAAGGAGAAGTGATAAGTAGTAGACCTGTGCTTAATTGGGAAAATATCTTGTAAAGATCAGAAGTTTCTTATCATCTGGATGTCCTTGTACTTCCCAGTGGGCTCAGTGGGCTATGTAGGATAGTCTGACATATTAAGATTAAAAAATAGTCTGATTTCATTCAAGAACTGCAGGATATGCCAACACATATATGGTTTCATGAAAAATGTATCATCTCTAAAACATTCAACTACAAGGGTATTTTGTTCTACTTTTACTTATATTTCTCATTTTCTACTTCTATTACTTCCTAAGTATTTTGTGGGTTCTATGAGGTAAATCACCAGGCTCCACCACATTTTCACTAGTTTGGTACCACTATCGAGCTATTTTACAGCTTTTAAATATTTGTTTTGCTTTTTCTTTTCTGTTTTCTTCTTATTCATGCATTTATAAAGTAAACTCAGTGTGTGTGTGTGTGTGTGTGTGTGTGTGTGTGTGTGTGTGTATCTATCTCTATCTCTACCTCTATCTCTATCTTATGGTCATGATTATAGAATTTCAGGAGAAAAGGTAAACTTCTAAACTTCCATGATTTATAATCTTTAGTTTCTGTTTAATGGATGTCAGATTAAACTATTGATTTTTTAGCAGGGCAATTAATAAGGATGACAGAAGAAGAATTGATGCTCTTGATCTGTGCTGATGGAGAAGAATGCTGACCATTCCAGAGATGGCCAAAAGAATAAACAAATATGTCTTGGAGAGGGTGCAGCCAGAGTGCTCTTTGGAGGCAAGGATACTGCGGCTTCACCTCACATACTTCAGGTATGTTGCTGGCTTGGCATTTTCCTTGGAAAGGGACATGATGTTAGGAAAGGTGAAGGGTCAGTGATGGAGAGGAAGACCTTCAACCAGATGGATTGACAAAGTGACTACTGCAATGGCCTCTTGTACGTTAGGAAGTGTGAGGATGGCACAGGATATGATAGGTTTCAAAGTCTTGTTATGGGTCATACTAGAAGCAACAGCACCTAACAACAATAACAAATGATTTTTTAATTTTTTTTAAATTAATTGTGATTTTAACAGAAATTTACAGAAAAGTTGTATTTTCATTTGTTCATCATATTTTTGTTTGTTGGCTTTTAATTTTTTTCTTTTATACTGGTTTATTTGCTACAAACCGACAATAGTTGATTTCAAGAGGAATGAATAGAGATTTCATATTGGAAATTATTAATCTCTACCCAGAAGCGTCCTTGTCTAGGATAAAACTACTTGTACCAGAATGATTCAGACACAAATATGTACTATTTATGGCCCACTTATCTTCCAGGTCAGTGAGTGATATACCTTCCTGCCAAGTCCAGCAAATGGGGAAGGCCTGAAGACAGAGACACCAGCCTACATCCCTTGGATGGGCAAACACTCATACCTTCACCCTCACTGCACATCTACAATTTAGGCCCATTTCTTCCTAGCTTAGGGCCTTCAGGCCTGTGGTACTAGTGCCAAAAAACAAGGGAGATCACCAATAAGCAAAATCCTGTCAAGACATCACCTGCAACTGGTACAGTAATAAAGTCAAAGATCTGCCACTGAACTGACTCAGAGTACAGAAAACAGGTACTTTGGCTTTGAACACTGTTGACTAGCTACTTCATGTGGGATTTCTTAAAGTTAAGTGGAAGAGGTTGGGTTGGAGTCATGGTTTCTGGAGGGCAACAGTCATACAACTTTATGAAGACAAGGGAGGAACACCAATAAATAGGCCCTTCACAAAATATTACCATATCTTGTGGCATTATTTAGTTACAAAATGCTAACATCCACCAAAAAAAGACTTACATGATGTCAAGAAAGTAGCAGTCTGCTTCAGTTATCATGAAAAAAATAAAATAAAAATTAATCCATCTCCTAAAAAAGCAGATTCAATTAATACCCCACATAGGTAAAACCATAAAAATATGTTGATGTGGAGTTAATTGAACAGCTATGAAACAATGGAAGAAACAATGCAAGCTATTAAGAGAGCAAACACTCCAGAGACAGCGATGCATAAGAAATATATGGATGAGGAGCAACTTGGACAGCTATGGGGGAAAAATGCAAAAGATGTAAGAAAGAATTTATAGTATAGATAAAGAGGTACACAAAGTTAACAATGCATCACAAAAGAGAGAGGGCGCAGCCAAAACAGTACTGGAAATAAAAAAAATTTTAAAAATGAAGATGCAATCCAGAATATTAATTCCAAACTGGGAGAAGTATCCAATATGTGGTGGGACAAAAAAGTAGAACTGAAGAAATGAAATAGAAAATGAGTGAGCTGGAAGACAAAAGCCTCACTGGAAACATACTAAAAGAAAAATCAATGATGATATGCAAAGAAAATGAAGAATACATTAAAATCATGTGGGATGACATCAAAAGAAACAACATGCATACAATTGGAATTTCAGAACATGGGAGTGGCAGGGAAGTAACTGAGAAAATTGTGGAAGATGTGCTAGAAGAAAACTTTCCACGTATTATGAAAAATGGAAAAATTCACATTCAAAAAGCACAGAAAGAACAAAATAGGCTAGACCCAAAAAGAAAACCATCAAGATATATTGTAGTTGAATTCTACAAATTAAAAGACAAGAATAGAATGCGAAAAGCAGAACATTGAAAAACAAAGAGTCACCTACAAAGGGTAAATAATATTGAACTCTGATTTCTCAGCCAAAACTATGTGAGCTAGATGACAGTAGTATAGCATACAAAGAAAACTGAAAGAAAACAATTGCCAGCCAAGGATCGCATACCCTGCAAATCTCTCCATAAAGTTCAAAACAGAAATTAGATCCTTTGCAGGAAAGAAGGAAACTCAGGACCATGTGAACACAAGACAAAAACTACAAGAAATTTCCAAGGGAAAAGTGGATAGATCATGGTAACCAAAACCAAAATAAAAAGAAACACAGTAGAATGGTAAAGGTAAAACATGACCTGACAATGATAACATCTAATATGAATAAAGATGCCAATTAAGAAAAAAAGAGTTGCAGAATGGATTAAAAAAAGCAAGACTCATCAATATATTATGTACAAGAGACACATCTAAAAAGTCAAGCGAAAGACAGTTTCAAAATCAAAGGCTGAATAAAAAAAATACCAAGCAAATGGCAAGCACAAAAAAGCAGGAGTGGCAATACTAATTTCTGATAAAATAGACTTCAGGATGAAAACCATTATAAAAGATAAGAAAGGACATCACATAATGATTAAAGGTACAATAGATCAAAAAGACATAATCTTGGTCAACATTTAGCACCAAATCATAGACCTGCAAATGCATAAAACAATGGTAAACAGAATTAAAGAAAGAAATAGAACAACTATAGTGGTAGAAGATTTCAATACACCACTGACAACAAAGGATAGGTCAAATAAAAAAAAAGCTTAACAAAGATGCAGAAAATCTAAGCTATATAATTAGCAAACTTGACTTTGTGGATGTATTTAGGGTATTGCACTCAACTAAAACTCAATTCACTTTCTAATCAAATGTATATGCTACAATCTCCAGAATCAGTCATATATTAGGACACAAAGCAAACCTCAACAAATTCAAACACATTAAAATAATGCAAAGTGTCTTCTCAGATCACAATGTCATAAGACTAGAAATTAACCACAGGAGGGTAAAGTTTACAAAATCACCAATATGGAAGCTAAACTATCTGTTAGAATATGATTGGGTTATTAAAGAAATAAATAGTGAATTAAAAATGTTACTTGAAACAAATGAAAATGAAAATACAATATACAGGATACAGCTAAGGCAGTTCTCAGGGGCACTTCATAGCAATCAGCACATACACAAAAAAAAGGAAGAAAAAAAATCTATGATCTAACTCAACATCTTCATCAATAAAAAATAGAGCAATAATCTAATCCTACAGCCTCTGGAAGAAAAGAAATTATAAGGACAAGAGCTGAAATCAATGATAAAGAAGAGAGAAACAGTTGAAACCATCAAAAAGATCAAGAGCTGTTTTTGTTTGGTTATTTTTTTAAAGGGTCAATAAAATTGATAAACCATTGGCAAATTTAATGAGGAAAAATAGACACAGATAAATAAATTAAGAAATGACACAAGTGACATCACAACAGAACTAGATCAAGTTAAATCAATAATATTGCAATGCTATAAAAAGGTATACTCTGGTAAATTAGAAAATCTACATGAAATTCCTAAACTCTCAGGCCCTACTCAGACTGACCCATGGAGATATAGAACATTTGAATAGACCCATCACAAAAGAAAAAATCATAAAGATTTCCCAATTAGAAAAGTCCAACACAAATAGCTTCAGAGATTAATTCAACCAAACATTCAGAAAAAATCTTCCATCAATTCTATGTAAATTATATAAAAGTAAATAAAAGAAGGAACATTCTCAGAGACATTCCACAGAGCAAGCATAACCATAATACAGAAACCAGGTAAAGACATTACCAAGAAAGACAACTACGGATTAATATCTGTCATGAATATAGATGCAAAAATCCATAACAAAATCTCAGCCAATATAATCCAGAAGTACATAAAAAAATAACTCATCATGACTAAATGGGATTCACAACAGGTATACAAGAATGGTTCAATATAAGAAAATCAATCAATGCAATTCATCACATTAACAAAATAAATAACAAGAACCATATGATCTTAGTAACTGATGCAGGAAAGACATTTGATAAAATCCAGTCAATACCTGTTCCTAATAAAGATCATCAGCAAAATCAGAATAGAAAAGAATTTTCTCAAAATAGTTAATAGCATATATGTAAAATCAAGAGCCAATCTCATTCTCAATGGAGAAAGACTAAAACCATTTTACTTGTGAACAGGGACTAGGCAAGGATACTCAGTGTTGCTACTTCTATTCAATATCATGTTAGAGGTGCTTGTTGGAGCAATATAACAAGAGAAGAAAATAAAAGACACCCAGATAAGCAAAGAGATGGTTGCATTGTCGCTATATGCACATTATATGAGAGTGTACACAGAAAACAAATCATTTTGACTGAATTTAGAAGAGGTTGTGGTACTAGGGATATTATAGCTAATATAAGATGGATCCTGGCAGAAAGCAGAGAATACCAGAAGAATGTCTATCTATGCTTCATTGACTATGCAAATTGGGCTTTTGACTTGTGGATCACAACAAGTATGGCTGACTCTGAGAAGAATGGGGATCCCAGAACATTTGACTGTGCTAATGT
>NW_006399948.1:1761449-1766147 GCF_000299155.1 Elephantulus edwardii
CAAAAATAATTGGAATTTCTCTACGGTCACAAAGATAACTCAGAGAAGGAAACTAAGAAAGCAATACCTTTTACAATTGCCAACCACAAATTGAGATACTTGGAAGAGAACCTAACCAGAGACACAAAAGGCCTGTATAATGAAACTGCAGACCATTTCTGCAAGACACAATAAAAGACCTAAAGAAATGGAAAAAAATATGCTCTATTCATGGATGTTGTTGTTGTTATGTGTCATTGAGTTGCTTGCGACTCATAGGGACCCTATGTATGATGGCCCTGAAACCTGCTCTATCCTGTTCCAACTTTACTGTCACTTACACATACCCTCATTACCCCAGTCACTGAATCAGTCCATCTCAACAATGGTCTTCCTTTCTTTTTCTTCCCTCCACCCTTCCAAGAATGATGGCCCCTCCTTACAACATCCTGCTAACAACATTCCCAAAAAATGTTGTTTAGTTGTTAAGTGCCATGAATTCATAGATGACTCATAGTAACACTATAAATGAAAGACTTGAACACTTGTATAACTTTTATCATTTCTCCATGTTTATAGAGTTTCTAGAGGCAAGTCATTTCGAAAGAGGATGCCACTTCTCCTTCTAAGCTTGTTTTAATTGTGAAACTCCACTAACCACTGTCCACCATGGGTAAACATTATCACATTTCACACATTAGTGTCACAGTGTTTAATATCACAGCAACGAACAGTTACCATTGTACAACAAATAGTCAGACCAGTGCTGTACCACTTAGAAGAATGATTAACCATAAACAATTAAGAGGATAGGACGACTCAATATTATGAAAATGACAATCCTACCAAAATCATATGTGTATAATGTAATCCCAATACAGATACTAAATTCCTTTTTCAAAGAGATCAAAAAGTAAACAGATGAGTTTATTTAGAGAGGAAAGAGACCCTGAATAAGCAAAGCTCTTATGAAAAACAAAAATGAACTGATATATATAGCACTCCCTGACCTCAAAACCTACTACACAGAGCATGGTACCAAAAACAGCATGGTCCTGGTACAAGGACAGACACACAGACAAATGGAAATGGAAATGACAATCTCTTCAATGAATAGCACTGGCAAAATTAGACTGTTAACTGTAGAAAGCTGAAAGAGGATCCACATGTCATTCCATACAAAAAAATCAGCTCAAAATGAATCAGAGACCTGGAATTAAAGCCCCAAACCATTAAGTTCTTCAAAGACAACTTGTAATCAAGCTTAGATGGTCTATTCTATAGTATAAAGAGATTACCCAATACAGCTAGAAATGCTAAATATGGAAACAATACAATTTCTGTATGGGACCTTTTAAATTTTAAATCTCTGTGTACATTGAAAACTTTTCCCAGTAGAGTGAAAAGAAAACTTACTGATTTGGTAGGCATTTGGCAATATCATTTCAGAAAAGGATTTCATATCAACAGCTTACAAAATCCTACAGGGTCCCCACAAGAAAAAGACTGATAAAACAGTTATAAAATGGGCAAAAGATATGGAAAGAATTTTCACAGTGAAAGATATTCAGATGGCCATTCAGACTCACGAAGAAATACTTAAAATCACTGGTAATAAGAGAGATGCCAATCAAAACCACAATGAGATACTATCTCATTCAAGTAACAGTGACAAAGTTTTACAGGACAGCAACTAATACATTTTGGAGAGAATGTAATGAGATAGGAACTCTTATACCCTGTTGGTGGGATTGTAAAATGGTACAACCACTCTGGAAGGCAGTATGGCATTTCCTCAGAAAGCTGAACATAGAAATTCCATACCACCCATCTTTTCCACTGCTTGGAGTATACCCAGAAAGAATGAGAACTGAGGCACAAATGGAGAATTATACACCAATGTTTATAGCAGCGTTATTAACCATCACAAGAACAGGGAAACAGCTCAAATATCCAAGGACAATAGAACGGATTCAGAAACTGTACTGCATTTACATAACGTAATACAGTACAGAGGAACAATATTTTCAAAAATCCCTCCCTAACTTGGAAGGGACTGGAGAACAATATGGTGAATTAACTACTTCAGTCCCATAAGGACAAATACTGTATAAAACCATTATTGTAGATTGAGTATGAGGATCCAAGGGGAGGGGAGGAGAGGAAACAGAGGGTTAGGATAGGTGGGGAGTTGTTGTTATGTGCCATCGAGTTACTTGCGACTCATAGCGACCCTATGTACAACAGCCCTAAACTCTGCTCTGTTCTGTGCCAATCGCACCATCTCTGACACACCCATCCCGATTACCCCAACCACTGAATCAATCCACCTTATAGGGGCCCTTCCACTTCTGTGCTGTCCCTCCACCCTGCCAAGCATGATGTCCCTCTCCAAAGACTTGTCCCTCCTTGTAACATGTCCAAAGTATGTCAGATGGAGCCTTAGAATCCTTGCCTCCAAGGAGCAGCCCAGTTTTACCCTTTCCAGGATGAATCTGTTTGTTTTCCTAGCAGTCCATGGTATTCTCAATACCCCAGCACCACAGCTCAAAGGCATCAATTCTCCTTCCATCCTCCTTAGTCATTGTCCAACTCTCTGATGCAAAACAAGTGATAGCAAAGACCATGGCCTGTATCAGGTGCACCTTAGTCTCCAAAGAGACACCATTGCTCTTCAGTACTTTGGAGAGGTCCCTAACAGCAGACTTTCCCATGGCAATACACCTTCTAACTTCCTGGCTGCTGGTGCTAAGAGTGTTGACTGTGGAGCCAAGTAAACTGAAGCTGTGAACAATCTCAATCTCTTCACCATCCATCCTGATGCTGCCAATTGGTCCAGTGGTGAGAATCTTTGTCTTCTTGACATTGAGCCTCAATCCATACTGGAGGCTGCAGTCCTTGACCCTCTGAAGCAGGTGTTTCAGGTCCTCCTCAGTTTCAGCAAGCAGGGTTGTGTCATCTGCATAACGCAGATTATTGATAGATCTTCCACCAGTCTTGAGCCCACATTTCTCCTCACAGAGCTCAGCCTCTCGGACAATCTGCTCTGCATACAGGTTGAAAAGGTATGGAGATAGGATGCATCACTGGCATACACCCTTACCAATTTTGAACCCTGCAGTGTTCCCTTGCTCTGTTCTGACGACTGCCTCTTGGTCCAAGTATAGGTTTTGCATTAACATGATCAAGTGTTCTGGGATTCCCATTCTTCTCAGAGTCACCCACAGTTTGTTATGATCCACACAGTCAAATGCCTTTGCATAGTCAATGAAACACAGATAGACATTCCTCTGGTATTCTCTGCTTTCAGCTAAGATCCATCTAACATCAGCTATAATATCCCTAGTACCACGACCACATCAAAACTCAGCCTGGACTTCTGGCAGTTCTCTGCTGATGTGCTGTTCCAGTCATTTTTGTATAATGTTCAGTAAAATCTTGCTTGCATATGACATCAATGATATTGTTCTATAGTTTCCACACTATGTTGGGTCACCTTTCTTTGGAATGGGAAAAAATATAGATCTCTTTCAGTCAGTTGGCGAAGTGGTTGTTCTCCAGATTTCTTGGCACAACTTGGTGAGCACGTCCAGGGCAACAATCATAGGTTCACATAGTTTGATGGAGGAGTGAAGAAAAAAGTGAAAGATCTGGTGTGAAAAACAATGTATAAGAACTTTTTTTTTTTAGGATTCTGTGCTCATTTATTCAGGAAGAACTTTTAAAATAAAACAGTATTTTAAAAAAGTACCATCTAATGGTAACATGCTTGTTATTTGTTTAAGTAAATCATTTTGCTGGAAAGATAAATCTATAAATCAATAAATTACTTTGTTCTATAGGCAATTTGTAGAAGCCAATTTATCAAAACAATAATCAGTTTATGTAGGGAAATTCACTTACCAAAAATTGGTTACTTTAGTAAGAGTGGTTTCAAAACCTTTGCCTGCTTTTGATCATCAAACCTAAGCTCTTAAATCCCCACATTGCTTGATTCCAATATGTTTTCAACTGTGGACTTTCTTGTCTTTCAATAATTTAAGCTCATCCTCCAAATTCTACAAATGGACCACTTCTAACTATTCACTTATGAGATGCAGGTATGATTCTATCAAAATACTGCAGTGAGTGAAAATCACCTTAGTTTAGCCTTATTATTATATTGCTCACTACTTGGCCAACTGACTGGAAGAGATCAGTATTTGTTCCCATTCCAAAGGAAGGCAACCTGACGGAAAGCAGAATGTATTGAACAGTATCTTTAAAATCACATGCAAGGAAGATTCTATTGAAAATTATCCAAAAATGACTGGAGTAATATGTAAGCAGAGAACTGTCATATGTGCAGTCTGGGTTTAGAAGAGGTGGTGGTGCTAGGGATATTAGAGCTAATGTTATATGGATCTTGGTAGAAAGCAGAGAACACAAGAGGAATGTCTATCTGTATTTCATTGATTATGCAAAGGTGTCTGACTGTGTGGATCACAACAAACTGTGGCTAACTCTGAGTAGAATGGGAATCCCAGAACTGTGGTTAACTCTAAGAAGAATGGGAATCCCAAAACTCTTATTTGTGCATATGTAGAACCTATACTTGAACCAAGAGTCAATTGTCAGAACAGAGCAGGGAGACACTACATGATTCAAAAACGGGAAGGGTGTTCTCCAGGGATGTATTCTGTCTCCATACCTCTCCAATCAGTATGTAGAACAGATCAT